>NW_010339022.1:48734-114411 GCF_000700745.2 Antrostomus carolinensis
TCTAATTTAACTAGCTTTTTTGGGGTTTTTTTTTTGGTTTTTTTGAATGAGAGTGGGAATGAAGGGAGGATTTTGACAAGTCATGAGACTCTTCATTTTCCCCTTTTTTCCAAGCTTCTGTGGAAATAGGTGAGAAAAATTTAGATTAATTTTTTATCTGAGGAAAAAAAAAAACAAAACCAGAAACAAAAACATGAGAAATCTTTCCTCCTCCCAGCCCATTCAAGGTAAGATTTGGATCCAGGACCCCGATACATACGTGGATTTTTACTTTATGTATACTGAAGCCCAAATTTCACCTTGAAATCCAAAACCAAAAATCATTCAAACCATTTAAAATCTTGGAAAATCTGGGACAAGCTTCAGCTCCCTTTAAGAAAGTTTCTAACACATTCAACTTTGTCTCGGTGGAAAACAGGATGCCTAAACAGTACTTTTTTTAATAGAGATATGGTGAACCTAAGTGTCACACCTAATAGAATTGCTTCAATATTTTTTTTCACAGATGTAAGACATAGGCAAGATTAGTGCAGCTCTCACTTTTTTTCTTTTCCTCTCCTCTTCCTCCATACTGCTCTATGATTAACTGAGAAGCAGTAAGATTACTATCAGCAAGGAAGACTGGTTGTGAACAGAGAGAGGAGGGTATCCCTATAGAGATAAATATCTATATCTATATCTATATATATATATATATAGAAATTATCAGTTTGCATAAAAATACAGTTTATTGATGGCTAACTCAGAAATTGTATCAATATAAAACAAAGGGTAAAAAGCAATATATATTAACTCTTTTAAAATATTTTAAGTTAAATCTGTAACTTTACAAGGAATTTGAAATGAAAAAAATGAATTTTGTTTTAATAGCAAGTAATAAAATATTCCAGATGCAGTCAAAATGCTCATTAGCACAGCAGAACAAGGGGCAGAATTTTGTTTGCCTTAATCTATTTTACACTGCACAAATCACAGTTTTATTAACTTAAAATAAAGACAAGCAGCAGGTCTTCAGCAGATTTAGCAAGAGAATAAAATGTTAAACAGAAAAAAAATAAAAAATTCTTGTTATGGCACTTGCTTCAGACTTGAGAGATCCAGGCTAAGGTCTTGCCTAGTAGTTGCTTCCACTGCAATGCTGAGCTCAGGTCTCCGACAATGTTTAGTCAGAAGCAAAGAGAGCTGATGATAGAATGGTTGAGCTCTACAGGGACCTCTAGAGGTCACCTAGTCCACTCCTTCTGCTCAAGCAGGACCACCTAGAACCAGTTGCCCAGGGCCATTCCAGACAACTTTTGAATATCTCTAAGGATAATGACTCCACAACCTCCCTTGGCAACCTGTGCCGCTGCTCAGTTAGTGTTGTCACTGGGTAGCACTGAAAAGACTCTGGCTCCATCTTCTTTGCATCCTCCCTTCAGGTATTTATAGACATTGATAATATCTCCCTAAGCCTTCTGTCCTCCATCTCTCAGTCTTTCCTCATATGTGAGATGCTCCAGTCCCTTCATCACCTTCAAAGCCCTTTGCTGGACTTTCTGCAGTATGCCCATGTCTGTCTTGTACTGGGGAGCCCAGAACTGGACTCAGTACACCAGTGCTGAGCAGAGGGGAAAGATTACCTCTCTTGACCTGTGGGCAAAGTTCCTCCTAATGCAGCCCAGAATACCATTAGCCACCTTTGCCACAAGAGCGCATTGCTGGCTCTTGGCCTGATGGCTAGGTCCAATACTGTAGGTATTTAAATGTTAGTCACTTGGATGTTTCAGTAGCTTATCCGTAAATTGAACACACTAAGGATACTTCTGGGTCAGTTTTTCACCTTCCTTGAATTTCCCACAATGCCATATTTAAAATGGGTACATCTTACAACAATGTAGTCCATATGCCTGCTGAAGACAATATTTCAAGAGTAGCAGCTAGTTTTAGCTTTTTCCAGATTTGTGAGTCAGCTTCAACTGAAATAATTCTCAGGCTTTTGGCTCAATGCAGTTATTTAACAATATTTAACAAACAGGTGTCAGAATTCAATTGAAACCAATTTAGGTACATTTTTATTGCAACAATGTAATCAAAGCTACACTGCCAGTTTATGACAGACAAATTATCTGCAGTTTGAAGGAAAGCCAGATTTCACAACATAACTGATAGGAAACAGATCAAAGAATAATCAGATATTCAAGAGTCTTTTCCTCACTAAGCTGAAATATTAAGCATTCTCATATGCCTGTTCTAGCAGCAATACAACTGCTCCTCAGATAGGCTGATGCTTACGTTACCATTAGCTGTGTTACAGTTCTAATTACACACCAAGTATATTTGCAATAAAGCCTTTTCTCTCTACTGAGCTGCAGTTATCACTCACTAGTGTTAAACAGAAAAGCCACTCACAGTGGGAACTAAAGATATTAGAACCTTTTATTTTTTTGTCCCTCTTCTCACCAGGTTTAGTCCCTCTCCTGTGGAGATCTTTTTCTTCTCTCAGTTTGAATTTGGGTCATATTTACTCCTTTCCATTTCTAGCTCATTGGACTTGATTCTCTAGTCTGTTTCCAGATCAGTCAAATTGCCAAATGTCTGTGTAGCCCTTTCATACAAGTGTGTGCTTAATTTTACTCACTAATACTTTCTAGTCCACTTCTCATTCCATTTCATTCCATTTTTCTACTTTTCCACTTCCAGGTTTTGCTCAGTTGCTTGTATTCTGATTCCAGTGGAATGCAATTAATTTCTCTTCTTTTCTTGCTCTGTCTCAACTACTTGAGATTAAACTAAAATCAGTAAGATTTGAAAGTGCAAAGGAAGGCATTAGTCATTATCAATGAACTAGAACTGGAAAAGGAAATGAGTACTGTAGGGTAAACTATTAAAAGGGAATAATTCTGGTGGGCTGAATGGATAGAAAAGGGGAAGAAATGCATGGACTGGGAATGGAAGAAAGATTAAACTGAATAACAAAAAATAAAATAAAAACAGTAGGTAAGAGAAAGGGAATGATTTGGGGGAACAAAGAGAAGTAAGTTAGTAAGAAAGAACCCCACAAGATAAAGCAGAGCATGAAAAGAAAGAATAAGCTAGGCTTCACGGGGAGCATTTGAAAAACATCAAAGAGAAAATTAAACAGATTCATCTGAAAGAAAAGTCCAACTATAAATTAACATAAGATTAATGGAAAGATGCTAACATGAAAACAGTTATAGGATTAGATTCTTCTTACATGGTCATGATGCAAATAATCAAAAAGAAACTGAACTGAATTATTCATACAGCCATATTGATTTGAGTGTTGATACAATGCCTGGTGCTTTTTTTTTTAGTCACTGTTGTGAGGTACTGAGCTCAGAGGGCAGCACTTGATTGCCTGGTCATACTGGCTTCTGCAACAGTAGCTGTCAACTGGACTTACTTCAATATTTGGCAAGTAGACAATCCCCTTTTTCTCTACACTTTTGTAACCTCAGGTGGAGATTATTGCAATGCTTTCTGCATGGGGCACATCTTCAAACCATTTAAAATTTGTAGATGGAGTAGAACATCCCAACCCACTTCTTTAGTAACATTTCATGCAGAGAGTAATGTGTTTTGACCTTTTAACTATTTTTTAAATGGTTTGGGACTCATCTATGCAAGAAGCAAACTGTCTTTTCTTGTCTTCTGCACAGCTGAAGTTATCTGAGGTACTTCAACTAAAAGCCCCTTGATGGTAATAAACGAACAGGAGGAGGCTGATGGCAAAGTGTTCTCAGTGTGAAGACTTTGACTTTGAACCTTTTTTATTTTCCTGACATCTCTCAAAAACTAGATCTGATCATATCAGGAAATATTAAATGTCCCGTGAATTAAGGGGGGCAAGAGAGATCAGTTAGGCAGTAAGGATGAATTGGTGGGACATTGCTGGTCAGAGGGGGAAAAAAGGAGGATAAAAGAGCAAACATAGAGGCGTGGAGGATGAGGGAGAATTAGCTGTTACTAGAATTTGAAAGATATGTTCAGTGGTGGCTCTTGTTCCAGGCTGACCGGTAATAAAATAATGTCTTGAGCATAAACCAGAGGAGTGGAACTATTTTATTTATGATTAATTTGACCTTGCCAGATTATTTTTCTATTTTGGTACAGTTTTGTACAATGTTTTATAGGAACTCCTTGTAAACTAAAATAATATTATCTCTATCCTGGAAATAGTACATTTTAATTAGAACATGCTGAGTCATATAAAATAAGCAGCATAAGATATTGTTGTTTGTTCTAGGTTACCTTTCTAAACTTTATATTTCCTTCTTGTCAAGAACAAGAAATCATTTCAGAGTTTGATTCTGAGACACGGACTATTGGTTGGTTATTTATTTTTAACCAGTGCCTGGGAGGAGGAAGGGCTGACTGAAGGTTTTTATTGTTCTCTTAGACCTTTGCACACAAGAAGAACAGGATTCTGCATGCATGATGATAACATGTCAAGCAGTGGCTGTCAATGGAAGGAAGAAGTAAAGGCAGCCCAAGTTTAGGTGATCACCCCTATGACAGGAGAGCACAGAGAGGGATCAGACATCTTGTTGATGTCCCTGTGGAATGAAGGCAGAGAAATGTTCTTGACAGTGGGAACCATGGGATTTCTGTCTTTGTCAGTGAAAAGAAAGCACAACTGACAGACTCAGCCTGGAGTACAGCAGCAAGAATGGAAATAACAGTGCAGGTTAAATAAGCCATAGGAAGAAGTACAGAGTGGAAAGGTAATTTTTAGAGCTTTAATTTAAAACAGAATATTAGTAGTAAGTGTCCTTAAAAAAAAAAAAAAGGGCAAATCTTTTCAATTTTATTTTATTTTATTTACTCAACTTTCAAATCTGATTTTTCCTCAAGAGCTTTTTTTTGGGTTTTTGTTTTTTGTTTTTTCTGTAGGGATAGAGCATCAGAAATGACAATCAGTGTCTGATGCAAGTGTAGGAAGCTATGTCATGAAGACTGAATGCTCAAATCCAAAGAATATTTATTCTGTACTGAGGCTATGTAAGAGGTTCAGCTCGTTTGGTCCATCAGGCTATTAAATTCCTCTACATCTTGTTGCTGGCAGTTCCTATAGCAAGGAAATACTAGTCCTGGCACTGAAATCATGAGTACATGTGTTATCGTGATGAGATGGTAGAAATGAAAAACTGCATGTTCATCTCCAAGGTTTGTCATCTCCTTTGTGTCCTCAGTCTCCCAAAGTAGTCATCGGTTTGTGCAATTAAACTTAAATCACAAATTTCTCCACTTTAGCTCTCTATTTTGTAATGACTTTAAGTGTTAGTAGACAAAACTAGAAGCTTCACAACACTAACCTGAAGAAATTATTAGCACCTGGGAGCATTATCCATACTTGATAGACACCAATTTACAGGGAGTTAAAGTCCAAAACACAGAAATATAATCAAATCTTTAGAGATACCTCTCAACTGATGAAAATTCCTCTGACTCCAGAACAAATAATCCATATAATCACCTTTAAAAAAAGTTTCTTAGCAGAACTAAGAGCCCATCTCCAAGTAAATCCAAGCTTTGGTCTTTCACAGAGAGACACTACAAAATTATGCACCAAGTAGTACAAAATTTTTCGTAGTCCCTTGCAGCATGAATGTATTTATTCAAACACTGGTGTGGATACCAGTTTGCTCTGAGTGTCAGGATGTTTTATTCCGAAATAACTCCCACATAATGAGCATGTAAATACTGACTGCTTGCATAAAGTCTGGGTTAAGTGACCTACTCAGTACCATCCGAAAGTGTTAGCTTATATTCTTGCTGCTGTAGTAAATCATCACTTTCTCTCTTCTGATACTTCCTTCCTCATTCACCAAGTATCTTCCTTCCGACTAGAGTTCTAAGTAACTCCAGCAAAAGATGTATACTTGAATCTACTACATTGCATGTTACATAAAATGGTAGATCTGAAGTAACTAGTTAATATGAATTTAAACTTTTATTTATATGCATAAAGACTGCAGGAATTCCTTTGTTTTTAACAGTAAGAAGGGGATGCAAAATACGACAACATACTTGCATATGCATCACAAAGCGTGAGCACGGAAAGGAATAACATAAAAATAAATGTTTTCAGACTGTGGACTAAATTTTGGGGCTCATTTCCAGTTTGGATCTGTTTACATAAATAGTAAAATTCTCAAGCTCCTAATAAAGCCCATTCAGTTGCTACTGTTTCTAAGAAAAATACCTTAGACATTTTAAAAAATTACCTAATTATAAAACAAACAAACAAACAAAACAAAAAAAACCCCCACTAAAGCTAAGCTCTTTGTGACTATCACCTTAGACAGACAGATTCTGTGAATTAGTATAATGCGGATCACTGACAAATAAGATATACAGAGCAAGCTGGTTTTTGTTGGTGGTGGTTTTATTCACTTTATATGGAAAAATACTACCTACAGATGACCCTTCCTTTTAAGTATTATTTCCTGTCAAATTGAGTTACCTGAACAAGGGTTGAACTCCAGCCTGAAATTTTCTACTATGCTATATTAGACCACAAGAAACCACATTAGATTCAAAGGTGAAAGGCTAAAATACTTGTTGCTACTGCAGAACATGAAAAAGCACACAGAGAAAGCATGAATACAAGATGTAAGAAGCAGCAATACAGGGGCAAAAAAATCCCACTTGCAAGCATCCTCATTCACTTTATCAAATGCATGTTCAAGTATCCTTGCCTTGCACTGATGAAACAACGTTTCCCTATGTGTGGGTGGTGTGGAGGGTAGTCTCTGGCAGCAGGGAAAAAATTCCAAAGCAGTGACAAAGTGCTTCAGAGAAGTGGGGAAAAAAAAAAAATGGTTCCAGCAAATAAGTTAGCAGATCAATATATTTCCCAACAATGCCCTGCATGGCCACCCAGCCCTAAAGTTAAAGAATGCCAATTGAAATGCTGAATAGCCTCTCTGCCTTCAGAAATTCAAGGGCTGCTCAAAATCCTGAATGCTTCTGTAAGAGTTTCATTTACCCTTTTGGTTACAAAAGAAAAGAAAGAAAACATGGGAAACCATACTGTCTTTTATAAGAAGGTACAGCAAATCTATCCAGAGGATAAAATATTTAAGCTTACAGCAAGATGATGTTCTGTGAAAATAGAAGTTTTATTTCATAGGATTTATTTCCTTTTTTTTTCCTCAGGTGATTGTTTATTCTTTTGTTTCTGAACCACTGCAAACACAGTGAAGCTAAGAAGCCAAGGTTTCTACAGTGCCCCAGTACTCAGTGAGGTTCCCTGACTGTGCACAGTCTGAAGATGTTCTCCATTCTTTTCATCATTCCCTGTATAAAAGGAGGAAAAAACCCCTTCATTTTAAGATTGCTTGGCAAAATACAAAAACCTGGTTTTTAGAGACAAACAGGTGAAAAGGTAAGTCCCCAACAAAAAGTCATTTTTTCTCTGAAGATTACATTTAAATGCCCAGGGGTTAAAAACACAGTGCATTTATAATACTTTACAGGGCATAGTGGATGTGTTTTGCTGACTGACTCTTCATTCTGTTTAATGCATCAATTGCCCATGACTACTTATTCTGAATTCCAAGAACTTTTCCTCCACAGCAAAGGAATTTTTTTTTTTCTTCTCTTTTCTATCATTCCTCCTTCTGCATTAAACTGCGCCAAAGGACACAGGCAGTGGAGAGGAAAAAAAAAGGTTACTGCAGCTGCTGTGACAGCAAGTACAGGTTTCAGTCAAACAGGATAAGTTGATTTAATCATTTTTAAAATGTTTTCATGAGTGCTCTTCTCTCTAGTATATCAGGAAAATGGACAAATCCCTAAACTCTGTACTCTGTGGTCCCACAATTAGGCACCTAAAACTCAGCTAGCATTTAAGACAAGTGGTCATTTGAACACAACAAGCCTGTTTTTGTTGTGTACAGCAATATAAGTGGCTAACAGAAATTAAAAGAGTAGAGGCAAGCAGGAAAAGATAGTCAGTTGGAAAAAAAAAAAAAAAAAAAAAAAAAAAAAAAGGAGCATTTTCCCCTTTTTTGGAAAGGAAATCTTCCTTTCTTTTTCAATAGTCCTGAATAAAGTCCTGTTAATATTGGCACCCAGGACAACCTACCCCAGTGAAAAAAAAAAATAATTTTGCACAAGTTTTTATTTCAAATACTAATTACACACAGTAAAGGCATATTTTTCCACATAGATAGAATTTTCTTAGTGATAGTCTAAGCAGTGTTCAAACAGGTGAGTATGGGGGCAAGCCCTAAGGAAAACAAAAAAATCTTAAAAGATTCCCTTTACAAATGGTCACTTCTGCTGAGACATCATAAAAAAACCGCTAGAGAAGCTGAAGGGAAAGGTGGTACATTTTGCAGAGAATTTAAAGACGCACCCTGTGGATTCAAACCCTTACATTTCATTGGACAGACAACATCCAAGATACTTCTGCAAAGCTTTAGCTTTGCTTTCAGCTCAGTTATCTGCTTATGTGACAAAAACCCAAATCTTTAAAAAGCCCATGACCTTTAGATAATGCTCTGGATCTGATGTACTTGTACAGGGTGGAAATAGTATCTTTAGAAATGTGGAAAGTGACATACAGAAAGAAAACCTTTACATTGTTCAAACAAGTGGCATTTCAGTACTTGCACAAATATTCAATAGAGTGTGATTTTGCATATATTTTCAGTATCTTATTTGTGTGCCCATGAATACATATAACACATTCTTTAAAATATAAGCTACAGAGTCTTAGAATTCATGATGCATTTTATTCATGTTTTAGGGATGACATTTTTTTGCTAGTATCTTCATGCAGGGTTTTCAGAGAATGAAATCTTTGTTTCATGAAGAAAATTTTATTCTATCCTGATACAGACAAAAGATGGCATGAGAGGTTCTTCACGGTGTTATCTCTGCAATGTGTTTAACCAGTAATCCAAATTATTCTGGGATATCTCTTTCTGGGAAGGGTATTATAGAATCATAGAATCATGGAATCATTTAGATTGGAAAAAGACCTTTCAAATCTTCGAGTCCAACTGTAAACCTAACATTAACAAGTCCACCACTAGATCGTGTCCCAAAGTACCACATCTATACATCTTTTAAATACCTCCAGGGATGGTGACTCAACCACTTCCCTGGGCAACCTGTTCCAATGCTTGACAATCCTTTCCATGAAGAAATTTTTCCTAATATTGCACCTTCCTTGGTGCAACCTGATGCTGTGTCTTCTTGTCCTGTTGCTTGTTACTTGGGAGAAGAGACCAACACTCACCTCACTACACCCTCCTTTCAGGTAGTTTTAGAGAGTGATATGGTCTCCCCTCAGCCTCCTCTTCTTCAGACTAAACAATCCCAGTTCCCTCAGTTGCTCCTCATAGGACTTGTGCTCTAAACCCTTCACCAGCTTTGTTGCTCTTTTTTGGACACCCTCCAGCATCTTAATGGCCTTCTTGTAGTGATGGGAAGAAAACTGAACACAGTGTTTGAGGTGAAGCCTCACCAGTGCCAAGTAATTATAATTACTGTATAAAGCCATGAACAATTCAGTGAGAGACTTAAGGTGCCACTATGTAACATCTGTTGCGTTAGCTAGTGGCCACTCAAGTGATGAAAGTAATGAACAAAAATTCCTGTATATAGCTATAAAATAAAGTCTATAAAGGCAAGATTTTTTTTCTAATTATCAAAGAGAAGCGTAACGAAGTTATGGGGGAAGATGTATTTGATTATATTAGCAATTACCTCATAGAGAAATCAATGTCAAATATAAAATCAAGTTCAGATATTGTTTCATTTACAGTATTCTTAAACACAGCTAAAGCAAAACCTTTCCAATTTAGTCACAATTTAAAAAAAAATAAAATTATTAAATTATTTTGACTTGAAGCTATTTGGAAAGTAAAGATAGGCTGGGGATTTCATCAGTTCAGGGCTGATATTCTCTAAATATGGACATGGGAATTTGAATCTAGTTTTGCTGAAAAAGTTAAGAAATGGACTCATGGGATAAACTTCACCGGTAAAATTGGTGAATTCCTTCTGAAGAACCTATCTTGTGGCTCCTAAAAAACCCACCCTCCTGCTTGCCATCTCCAAGAGAAGAGGTACTATCTTAAGCAGTCTCTGGTCATCTGTCCTCAGGAGAGAGGACAATTATTCATCTGGAAACAACCAGTAACTTAAGACTATATTTTCCTTACTCCCCTTCACAAAACAGAGGAGGGATTAGGGAGAAGCTAAATAATAATAATAAAGAATAATAATAATAATTGTTGCTCTCTTTAGTTTCACAAAAAATGTCCACATCACTTTAACATCTCCCTCTCCCTCCCCTACGCCCCGCTCTCCCCGCCTCCCCAAATTACTATGTTTGAATTCCATGTGCTTACAGAAGAACCACACTGCTTGGGAAGTACAGTCTCCTCTTTTTCTACTTTCCACTGCCTGTCATTAATAACTTCAGAAAACAATCCTGATAAAGAATATAATTTTCTTTTTTCTGACTTCTTCCCCTGAGTTATCTTCTTTACTGATTTTTTTCCTGGTCTTTAACTTTGCAAATGAGATGGTGTTGTCCCAGACCATCACTGGAAGGCAGAGACACAGTGTTTGCAGATACAGTGATAGACTACCTTAATTCTACCCATCAGAGTGTAAACTGATGCTAAAACAAATAGATACTAAAAAACCTGCCTAAACTAGATAATGAACATTTCCGAAAGTAGTGTGAGAACCAACATAAATCCATGGTTTTTGTCTAAAATAAGCCATCCTTTAACCTAATTTTCTCTAAGATTCAATTTCCAAACCCATCAAAACACAGCTTTCTTTGATGTTATTAGATCTTGTTCAGTCCTTCACAGACTCAAGGTATTTAATTCCCTCCCTATATCTATATATATATATTAACTTCTAGACTTTTCAGCACTGGCTTCAATCTAGACAGTAGGCAAATTTAATGAAAACTGGTTTACTGTGTATTGTATATAGATCATACTTGGAGATGGCAGAGCAAATTAAACACGTCATCCTCGTAATATAAAATTATAAATCTTGGATGCTCAACTGCTGTATCTATGAGTCTATTCTGGAGTTGGACAGCTGCTTACAAGTATAAGCATTTATAAAAATTTGTTCTCACTTTCAAGTAGCTCACCTATTTATACCAGTAAAGGCCTTTTTTGTACAAGGGCTACATTAAAGCATTTGATATCGTTGGAATTCGTACAAGCATAAAGATAACAGGTTAGTTTGTACTAGCCCTGCTGGCACCGGGTCATGTACCCATGCTGGTACACAGAGCATGGACCATGGTGTGCTCAAAGGAGGCAGAGGAAACAAAACAGTTGCAGCTCTGCACGGCAGCCAAGAGTGTCCATTAATCTTGTTGGAAAAAGAAAAGGAGGAGGAAAATAACAGGTATACAGAGAGCTTAGACCACATCTAGCTAGGGAAAAAAGAAAAAAAAAAAAAGAAAAAAAGCGCTTATTAGAATAAGACTTAAAATTTAGGTATTGGGAAGGGAGTTAAATAGGCACTGGGAAAAGATTGGAGTAGTATCTCCAGTGATATCACTCTGAAACTGACTTTCAGACCACTTTATTTGGTGGTTTGATAAATGAGGTTGGCACAGAAAAAATGTTATTGACACAGTGCTAAAAGGTAATGTCAGAACTCAGTAGATTCAGAATAACAGACTAGAAAAGAAGGATAACAATGAGGACTAGAGTGATAAGAAGTGATGTAGTTAAATGGAAGTCTACCAGTTGAAAATTATAGTGAAAGAAACAGATCTGCAAATTAATTTTGAGAAGTCCACAAGCCACAGATGACACAATGATGAAAAGAAAGACAATAGGAAATCCAGAGATTTTGTATATAATACAGTGCAAAATTTTGGTTAAGTGCACTTGAAAGTGTATCTTTCAGCCGCTGCTGGGTGCAACAAAAAAGTAAGTTGAGTGAGGTAAAAAGAATCGTAGTAAGGAGCTTGCAAGACTAACTCATCTTGGTTAGCTCAGAAAAACATGAACTGGCAGGATAAGATTATTGACCTAAAAAGCATTAAAAGGTAAATACCCTAGAAAAGAACTTCTACTAAAAAGCAGCGTTCACGGGAACAAGCTGTCTATAGATATATTTAGGTAGACCTACATAAAAAGGTTTCAAACCATCTGACAGATGAAGCCCTAAGGCCATGCTTCCAATAGCATAGGAGAGGTGGAAAACTCCTACATGATTTGATCAATTTACAAAGGTTGCATTTGACAATACATTATTGGATTCAGTGATCATGGAGATAGTTTCCAGGCCTGTCTTAACATTAAATTCTGTAGGGTCATTTTAAAAGTCCAAGAATTTCAGATCTATACTACCTGTAAAAACAGAGTTACCACAGAAGAACCTTTCTAGAGGAAGTTCAAAGATAAGAATGATTTTTTTTTAAAGTTTTATTTTTGGTGCAAAATAGAAAATATTTTTTACCAACTTGCAAATTTTAAAAATCTGAATAATTTTGCTCCAATCCAAAGCAAGAAAAATGAAAACAAAAATTCAGACTGAGTGACCTAAATGTGACGGGACCAAGGTCCTTTTCCTTTGAAATCGATCTTTGTACCAGAGAAAGTATAAATTATGACCAGTTTACAAGCATTTAGCCATGTGAAGTATACCAAGAAGCATTGAGGATGATACATTGCTAATTATTCTTTTGGTTAACTAATTTGAAAGAGAATGCAAAGACTGAACAAAAAGAAAAAGCAAGAAACACCCATCTGTAAATGTGTATTTTCTGGGGAAAAAAACACATTTGTGAGTGGTGTTGACAGGGTCTTGGGAAGAAGAATACATATCCTATTTACCTTGCAAATAAATCAGAAAATCTATATTCCAGGCTTCTCAGACCAACACTTTTATAACCTTTCAATTCAGGAGAGCAATACATTAAAAATAATTGGGCAATGGGTTGAAATAAAAAGAAAAAAAAAAGGAAAAAATAACTTATTTTAACTTTGTTTGTTAAAGGAAGGATCTTGTCCAAAATCAGAGTGAACAACCTGAGTCTTGGCATGATTTCAATAAATATTGGAAATACTAAACCTTTTTAGAAGCCCAAGGCCACTAATTAGTTGTAAACACAGTTATGTTATTCTTCTCCTCTGCAAACATTTAAATACATCCATAACAAGCCTCAGATGAGTGATGTAATGTAACTTAAACTGAGTTTTGTGCACAGAGCCAGAAAAAGGCATTTGAATCATATCAGTTAGCCTTAAATCTGAGTTTGCCTGCAGTAAAGAGTGGGTGAATGCAACAGTTCACCACTCTTATGATCTTTAGACAGAATATTTGATATCCAAAGTCCTTAGTTTTATTTAACTTCTGAAATTTCACTGAACTCTGATAATGCCATATCATGTATGCAGTGACTAACATCTGGAAAAATCCTTCCGATATTTTTTTTTTTCAGTTTTCTGAATTTCCATGATCCAAAATCTCACCAAAGAAATATAAATATTTTTAATGCCAGCTACAAACAGTTAGAAACCAAATGATTGAAGGGCTGTTTAAACCTCCCAGAAGTTGGTGAGAGTCTTCATATTGAACAGAGCAAATGTCAAAACAGCTGTTAAGTGTTAGCAGGTTAGCAATGACCAGCTTCCTAGCTGACTAGGCCTCTAATCTTACTTTAGTGCTAATGATGGAACTTTACGTGCTGAAGTCCTTTCCTTATTGCATAAAAGGCCTATCTCATTGCAGCAATGATTATGCTACACCTGGGTATTTCTATATTCCCCTTAGAAAAAGAAGTGCTTGGAAGTGGTCCTTAGGTCCAATTAATTGCTCTGCTAGCTCTGCCCATTTTTTCTGTAAGGTAAGGAGTAACTTGCATAACATTTATTAATTCAGCTGTTTGCACGTTTAGATCTAGAGTTTTAATTATTTTCCTAGACCTGTTTAAAATCACATTTGCCATTTAAATGCTCCTTTAGAGAGCAAATCTTGACAGCACAAATATTCTATAATACAGTATATGAAAGTCATCATTATTTCAGTTAAAAACAAAACAAAACAAAACAAAACAAAACAAAACAAGAAAAACAGTAATTGACTAAATCAGGTGTCATGATAGAAAACAGAACAGGATGTTATCAAGTTAGGTCTTATCATGACGGCCTTATTTTAAACCCCTCTTAATTTTGCCTGTAAATCTTCAGGTGGGTGAGCCTTCACCTCTTGTACCCACAGGCACACAATGAATTTTCATACTTGGATCCTGCAGCTACCTTCTCCTAGGAAACATTCATGCCTCTGCTCTGCCAAATGGCAGAAACTGAGCAAGAAAGGGCATCCCTCTGCTAATACTGCTTTCAGCTTCTCTCCCCAACATTGAGAGCCTTGCTGGCTCTCAGGGATCTTAACGTATCCCCCAGAGGTTCAGAGAAAAATTGTCTGTTCCAGCCTAAGCTACAAGGAAAGTTAGCACTGCTGTGGTAGACGTGACCTTTGAATGGGAACTCAGTGTGTTGGGGAAGCTGTGAGAGGAAAGCAAGGCAACTTTTAGTACAGATGAGTTCAGATACCCGAAGTCTGGGGAAAAATATATTTTAATGTAAGCACAGAAGATGTGAAATCTTTGGTTGTCCAAACTCAGCAAGCCTGAAGAGCAGTTAAATAAGAGCACCTAAAGTCTGAGGGGCAATAATTGCAAAAATAGTATATTAAAAAGCAACTGCTGACAAAACCAATTTGAATCATTGTAAAAACTTTGTTAGCTACAAACTTATTTTAGCAAGACACAAATATACATTCTTTCATAACTATGTCTCTTGAAAAATTCATTTTTTAAAAGCCTGCAGAACACCTTTTATACTGAAATACATTGTCAGTGAAACATGTCTGGAATAAAAATATTATAGTGAATTTCAAAACATAAAAAAAAATAATAATCTAGCTTTATTTTAGTTTTTGTACAACATACTGAGCATAAATTTTGCAATGTCATCCTTTTGATGAGATTAGTTCACTAGATCATCTTTGTGTAATAATACATTCCGTGTACCTCTCTGAAATATAAATCAATTATTTTCAACCCTATACTAGCCAGAAGCTGTACTGTTAAGTAACAAATGAATTAGAGGATCCCTCTGCTACTGCTCATTAAAAAGTTCATTGCAAATATTAAAACCTGAGAGAAGCCATGACTATAGCATTGCTACAAGAATAAGACAGCAAATTTCTATATGGCTATGGTTATTCAGACTTTCATGTGTTAGAGATTTTTACTGTCTCCAGCTCTCCTTCTTCTCTCATAGAAGCTTATTAATATTTCAGTAGACCAATATAATGCTTCAGCTGTAATGGCATCATGGGCTAATTCATTAATCCTATTCTCACAAATATTTTTAGTAACAATTAGTAGAATCGGTACAATGGTGGACAGTATTTTAGTCGACCAGTTACAGAAGGCAAGGTAAACAAGATAAATCAATGAAAGTAATTTAAGTGTGACAGGAGAATACATCATAAACACAAAATAAAGAAGCTGTGTCAAATGGGAATAACAATAATCTGTTTTTTTCTCACTGAAAACACCACATAAAATATTACCTTTTTCTTCTTAAAGAGAAATCTGAAAGAACAGGAAGAAATGGAAATGGAAAATATTCAGCTACTACAAAAGTTTCAGAGGAGGCACAACCAATGAAGGAACAGAGATATTGTGGAAGAAATACAGAGGCAGCAAACTTTGTGTCCTTATAGACAACACATCAAGAACTATAACAAAGGCCTAAAGAAAAGTACTGGTCAGAACCTCAGTATGTGTTATCTGATTTTCATCACATTAAGATGTGGGCCACTAAGTGAAGGATGCAAGTAATGCAATGACAGTGAAAGCTTTCTCTTAAACAAAAAGTCTGCTTGCAATGCAAAACAATATATTTTTCAATAAATAATTGAATTATAAGAAAATTAATGTGTATACACTTGCTTCCTAGTCTCAGACTTTCTCTTTCCCAAAAAAGGGCTCCAAGGAGAGTGGTGATGGAATGGGAAGTGGGTTTTGGAACTTTCCTCAGGGGTAAGGGATGCACAGAAGAGGGGAAAAACTGGAATGCAAGATAAACACCCTGACAGCAACATAGTTGGCTAATGCCAGTGTTGCTAACACTGACTTGTCATGAAATTTCAGAATTCAGGTCAAAAGCAGACTCCTTTCACTTCCTTGAATTGCTTCATTCTCTTTTTGTCCCGCATGATTGCACACAGCCAGTGTAATATTTTGTATCCTCAGAATCAATGGGCTCTACCTAAATGCTGCACATAGCACGGAAGTGTCATTTCTTCTCATCTCTTGATGATTTGTGTCACTGTATTTGTGTTTGCTGAAATATGAACACAATAAACCTGATAATCAAACCATTACATCAGTAATGAGACATCTTTGGTATACACAATCATATTAAATAATGGTGTCTGTTATTTTACAGGATATATCTCCTATCACCCCTCTGTAGTCTGGAAGCATTGTTCTCATTATAAGAATCATGCTAACTGACTTTCTAACACAATAGCTACACATAATTTGAAATGCCATTGGTCATATGGAAGAAATAATAAAAAAGAAATCAGCATCATGCATTCAGTGGAATACAGAAGGATACTCAGTTTTCAGTCCAAAAACTTTGACGAATACAAATAAAGCTGACCTACTTACTTCCATTTGAATAAATCATGTTTCCTTGAAGATCTTCTGTAGTTGCACTTGATTTCTCCTAGTTTAAAGTATAAGTATGTACCGCAAAACAATATACCCAATGACCTTGCAAACAGAAAGATCCAAGACCAATCCGTCTTGTTCCCAGGTGATCATTATGTCTATTTTTTTATTGCAATAATGCCAGTACTTACATGATTTTCTACTTACTCCATAACTGCAATGCATTAGCAAGTTGTAAATAAGTTTCCACTAGGCATGACAAATATCACATATAGGAAATCTGGAGCTTGTACCCTCGGTGTGGACAAAAGTGTGACTGCCTGCTCCCTCCCCTCTGTCCTTGACCCAATTTTTCTTTTGCTTTCTCAGAAGACAGCTTCTGCTTTCTTCAATTCATCAGTGGGGAGCATCCTGAAGTACTTCTTTTCCTTTTTCTTGGTTGGAGTACTTGACAAAGTACTTGACTCACGGGATAGGAAGATTAGTGTTAGCCTAAGTCTTGTATTCTTCTGAAATGGAAATAGTTTAGTTAATAAGGAACTGCTTAACCGTGACTAGCTTTACTGAGAATGCCCAGGCTAAATATTTGAAAGGATAAATATTGAAACCCAGTTATGGTCAATGAAATGCCCCTTCCGAAGTTCCTGATCCAACACATGTATGTGCTGAAAGTCCCAAATAAAAATGGCTACAAATTGTGGGGAAACACTGCATTTTTCCATAAACTTTTTATGAACCCCCGCCCCCAAGATTCTGATAGGAAATGCTGAACTATGATAATAACAAAGGCAAATATGATTATAGCCTGAGCTGCCACTTCAGCTTATTGTATAAGGAGGGAACAGGGGAGAGAAGAAAAAAAAAAAATCATTTACTTCAGTAAACATATTTACTCTTAATATATATATAAAATTCAAAAGAGATTTGACATTACAATTTGTGCAAGTTTCACATGTCTCTAAATCACACAGTCTACACAAAGATAATGTGTACTTGTATCATATGCACAGTATGACCAGGCTAAAACGTTGCTAGTTGTTGTGATCCCAACATACCCCAATGTCCACAGCTTCTGCATGGTTGCCTTGGGCTAACCTACTCCGCTTAGTACTCATTCAGTCCCTGTTACCTCAGACACCATGTCCAGGCTCTTTCTTGTTAAGAGTTTGTCCTTGCTTTCCTGATTTATGAAAAATCAATACCCATGCAAGCCTCAAATGATTCAGCGCGTATCCCACTTTGTACCACTTTAATTCCCAGGCTCATTTGCAATTTCATGCATTGGCTCAAGAAGAAAAATCTGGAGTTCTTTTTTCCTCATCCTCAAACCCCTCATTGCATGAGCTTGGAGACAAGTCTTCTTGTACCACCACAATGTAGATACAGCCAGTGCTTGAGTACTGTGAGCTTGGATAGCTCTGTAACTTTAAAAAGTTGGGTGATATAGGTACTCTGAGACCACAGTGCATACATACATAAATGGCCCTGCAGAGCCTCAGATTGGCATTGGCCTAGGCTGGTAAACTCAGCCTAAAGCAAACAGGAACCTACCCAGGTATTTGCATGTCTCTGCTATGTTTTAGCTTCCATGAGTTTTGCTTAGATGTAGAGCAATACCTCAGCTTGTTTTGTGTATTCATGCCAATTCATGAGTAGCTGAGAATTGCCGAAGAGTTAAAGTAGACTATATTGAAATTTAGGGATGTTACTAAAAATCCTACTTGTCATTCCTAGCACCTATTAAAGTTTTTTGCATTTTAATTTTTCTCTTGGTATAATTTCCACTGCTAGATTTCCACTAATAATGATTTTGGATCTAAGAGACCTTTTTGGAGAAAAGACTAGGCCCATTAATAATATTACATATAGATAATACACACTATGTTTATCTGAATTTGAAGTTTAAAAGGAAAGCTTTGTTGAGTTACAGAACCTGTGGAGTTACATGAGAGATTCATGTTAACTACCATAAATGTTAAACTTAAGAATACAGTCAGGGTTGAAAACAGTCTCAAGTCTTATGAGAAATCATAAACATGCAAAGTCATGTAATGAGAATAAAAAATATCTTTCCAAGACTTATTCTGGTCCCAACAACATAAAATGTACTGTATTTGGAGTCTGACAGTAGCATCACATATTAAAGATAACCCTGCCCTTTATGATGATACTTCATGAACAGGAGAACTGTGAGTGAGCTATCTTTTTCTCACTTCCTAAGTGAAGCAAAAACATTATGACAGCTAAATAACAATATTTACTACATGATGGCTAAGCTGCTAGAATATAAAAGCTTGTGAAAATATAATGCATAGCTTTCTACAATAAACTATAAATAATATTTTTGCATATTAACATATTAATGACTGTATAAAATTCCATTCACTTCTTGTAACACCTATTAAACAAATATTACTGCATTTTTAAGCCCAATGGGCAATAGGTATCTGATAATAAGGCAGGGTTATTATAGGTTTGGGGAGTCAAGAAATCAGCAAGTTTCAGGCTGCCAAGAAAGAGAAATAAAGATGCAAGATTACTTTAGACAATGTTGACCTGCTTCTAATCAAATTCCTATTTCTTGCTTGTTCTAAAATTAGAATTATTCCCCTCTCATTTCCAGCTTCTATGAGAAAAATGAAGTTTCTTGTCTTATGCTTGTCAAGGCAGAATCACCACATTTTCTGCTTTTAGATAAGACTACATTTCCCCAGCATACAACCAGGGCAAACAATTTCAGGCTGAACATGTCTACTTCTTCACTAAGAATCTGGGGTCACTTCTTCTTGAATGGCTGTGAAATGGACAAAAGTACAGCTTCCTGCCCTCCAAACTAGTTAAACATTATTATTGGGAAACCATGTAGCTGGGGAAACATAAGTTTATGTCCAGACTAATGTGTCCTGCCTTTCAATACCACCCATATTAGTTCAGGTACAGCAGCCTCCCAATCAAGATGTATAATGAGAAGATAAGTGGAAATTGCAGGGCTGCATGCATGCAACTGTGAATAATTATATCAGTTAGCGGACTTGCTACATTCTAATCTCTATCACTACATTTAAATTGGTGGATCTGGCAGCACTTCCTAACTTATGTATCTGGATATAAACCCTGCCTATGTTACAAATGGAGGTGGATGGCCACTGTCTATCTATCACTGCCTTTCCCAAGTGCTGTGGTTTCCATTAAATAGAAAGTTGTGCATGTAGAGACTCTGTAAAAAGGTCTCTGTCCCATCTCTATGCCCCTGCCTATTTAGACTTTTGGAGAGAAAGTGTAATGCAGAGTGCTCACAGGATTCCCTAGAAGTTAGACAGAGACTATGCCAACTTTATATTATGTAAAAGCTACAAAGATATTTTCTCAATTAGGAATTTTACCTGCAATCAAGCTTGGTTAAAAGTATTCTTTTTCTGATAAGATGAAGCAGGCAATGATGTGCAGCACCAAATCTCCTCACAAACAAGTTACACAGGAGATCAGACAAATATATGAACTGAGGTAAAAGGGCCAAATTTTGTAGAAGAACAGAAATTACCAAGGAATCTCTTATTGCCTTCTGAAAGTACTCATTACCTCTTCACACACTCATCACATGAAAAGTACTGCATTTCCTTGATTGTAACTGACCAAGCTCTTAACTTTGGGGAAAAAAAATACCCAAGGTAGGATGAGATGCTTACAGTCCATGCTAATAATCCGTACCAGGCAGCTCCTATCACTAGCTTGTCCTTGGCTAGTGAGCCTGAAGTACTGTCTACTTCACATTAGCTATACAAATAGTCCTATGACAGAGAGCTAGATCATGGCCCTGTTGAGGTTAACCCCCAGAGTCCTAAACATCCCTTTAAATACCCTTTAAAATATATATGAAGTAACGTGCTGGACATTGGCAGGGGAAAGAAAAGCTAACATTTTTATGAGTCCAGAAGGAATAACACATTATTTTTACAGTAACTGCTTGGGGAGACAAGACTTGGACCTTCTATTTTTTAAGGCTACTTGTGAAACAGTGTATTTTGACTGTCTGATAAAGACATCTTGTCCTGAGACATTAGAAAACACCTTACAATAAGCATACAACTCATGACTATGTTAGCATAAATGCTTTTCATTTTTATGAGTCCAGAAGGAATAACACATTATTTTTACAGTAACTGCTTGGGGAGACAAGACTTGGACCTTCTATTTTTTAAGGCTACTTGTGAAACAGTGTATTTTGACTGTCTGATAAAGACATCTTGTCCTGAGACATTAGAAAACACCTTACAATAAGCATACAACTCATGACTATGTTAGCATAAATGCTTTTATTGGTTTAATCAGCTGTGGTTTTGTTTCAGAAAATGAAAAAGAGTCACCTTAGACATAAAGTATTGGACATGATAAAATTAAAAATGTTATAAGAAATTATCCTGTGAGATTTTTCAAATGTCAGTAATGAAGTTTAGACAGTCTAAAAAAATTGCATTACTTTCTGCCAAAGCCTTTTGAGACCACAAGTTTGTTATCATTTATTGACACTCAGCCTAGAACTCTTTTACAGCAATATGTTCATACTTTTCCCACATACCCACCAGATTTCACCGTCATTTACACCAGACCTTACTACAATACACTTGTAGGGCTGAATAAGACCTTTGATTTTTACCTAGTTTTGCCATAAAAACAAGACCATTATCTCAGCCTAAAATAGGGTTCAGATTAGCTTCTGTATAGAAAATCATGTCTGTCGCTAACACCTTTGATTGTGTCAATTATATAAAAATAGCATACCCAGCATGTCACATAAATGCCCTTAACCCAGGATAATTTTAATGTTATGCATTACATTTAGTCCTCTTCAGTTCTTTCATGGAAATCCAGAGTGATTATGAATTTTCAGATATTTATACAACCCGGACTGTATTTTTAATTGCACCTACCACTGGGGAACTCCCATATTATTCTAATAAAACACAATTTAAATCAAGAGAGTTAGAGCAGTGCATACCTGGAGGAGGTGATTCAGACCCTTCTTCCATATATTCTACTGAAATTGGCTCTCAAAAGAGCATTAGATTAAAGTCTTAAAGTCTTTGTCTGCTGAGGAAAGGAAATCTTTGTGTTACCCTTAGCAAACTAGAGATAAAATGCCATGTAGGTATCGTGCAAAACTAGACACCTTCAAAGCCTCATGTGTACTTTATTATGCTGAACATTTAGGATTTCACTAGAATGTTTCAGACACAATCTCAATAAGCCCTCAAACTTCAAAATGCTTGAACCACTAGTTATAAAATAAACAGAGATGTAGCAAAAGCAATCACTGGAGAAAACACTGACTAGAAAGTAAAAAGAATTTTGCAAACATGTGACAAGAAATCTATTGAAGAGAATAAATAAACCTATTCCTTCACAATAGTGTTTTGAAAGTACAGAACCATCACACTGTAACTATTTCACACTCTAGTCTTCAATCTGATAAAGAAGCTAGCCCAGAAATTACATCACCAT
Source organism: Antrostomus carolinensis (assembly GCF_000700745.2). Lineage (NCBI taxonomy): Eukaryota > Metazoa > Chordata > Aves > Caprimulgiformes > Caprimulgidae > Antrostomus > Antrostomus carolinensis. Next base: position 70,939 of record NW_010339022.1, read on the forward strand.
ACTTTTCAGAGACTTCAACACAATAGATACTATCCTACAAAAAAAAAAAAAAACCCTAACTTTTTTCTGTTGAGCCTTTGCCAAAAAAAAAAAAAACCAAACCAAACCCAAACAACTCACTTCTCTGTCTTTTTTATAATCCAATACTGTCTTCTTAAAAGTATTTCATAAACACACTAGAATGTACTGTTTGCGTAAAGTATGATGTCTTTCTTGATTTAGGGTAGACACACAATCAGGCAAAGTCTTTCTGAAGTGAAGGCTGTTAGTTTAGTGGAAATATATAACCAAAAGCCAGCAGAATTTACACTGCATTTAGATAGTTTTTTCTCACTTGCAAATCTCAAAACTTGCAAAGGTGAAAATTTTGACAGTTTCCACTTTGTTGGTGGGCCACTCAAAGCGCACAAGGACTACTTGATTAATCCACTGATGTCAAGCAAGCTGGAGGTGGCCTTAGCTACATCGTAGATCTCTCTTGATTCCTATCTGGAGCTCATTACTGGTTCTTGCTCCTTTTTAAGTCTAAAATGGCTAATTGCTCTACCAAAACAATACTCCATGCGAAATGATTTAACAGTGCTCCCTTTCACACTTGACAACATAAATTATAGTAGCTGTACATGTTTTACTAATGAAGAAGTGCTTCTTATGGTGGGAAGTATTTGTTCTTATTTTGCAAAAATGCATTCAACATTTATAATAGAATGATTTATATTACAGTAACATTCTGATTAGAAGTTGAAGATCATCTGGTTTTCATGGCAAATCAGAGTTCTGGAAAACATATTTACCAGAATATTCTAGCAATTCCTCAAATGGAACTCAGTCTTCAACTACAAAAAAAAAAAAAAAGAAAAAAGAAAAAAAGAAAAAAAGAAAAAAGCACTTATACAGTCTAGGGGCAAAGGCATTTACACAGTGGTTTCAATTTTGCTTTGCTAGATAATGATATAACACTCAATATATCACAGAAGATAATGAGTTTCCAGCTTTCATCAAAACCTCATGAGCTTAAATCAGGCTTTTGCTTATCTACCTAAGAGCTTACCCTTCCACTGTGAGCAAAGAAAACTGCTTGAAGACAAAGACAGATAGGCAATGAGCATTAAAAAAATGTTTATAATACAAACATATCACACAGGCTTAGGTATTCTAAGAATACTTATCCTTGGCTGTAGTAAGTGACTATCAGAGACGAAAAACAAAATAGTTTCCTATTCTTCAGAACTAATGGACTTCATGTAGGAAAATATTGTTGTTAATGTATTAGAATGTGTATTACCTAAGTTCCTTTCAGTTACTACAAAAAAAATGGTGTGAAATGACAAATGACAACACAACCCAGTTTCCCTTTTCCTTCAAAACCTGAAAATATACCTTCTGCTCCTTCAGTTTTGCTGAAGGCTTTTTCCTGTTTTTAGGTTCCTGTTATTTATAATGAGACCGATAATTGTACATTAATCCATACAGACAGTTACTGTACCCAGGTAAAGACCAGATAAAATCAATGAGGAGAGTTTGGGGTGATATCTACAAAGGTGTAGAGATCTTTTCTTGGAGCTTTGGTAGGAAAGAGATCAAAGTACATGTCTTCATCTTCTCACAAATAAATAGTTCAAATTATTATTCTATGATTAATGGATGAGCCATTAATATTTTTCCAAGTAATATCTTCACTCTTCTGTAAAGGAGTCTGGTTAAATATTTAAATATACAGTAATTCAGTACAGAGGTTCTGTTCCCTTCCTTATCTCAATATTTGTAACCTTGAATAAACTGCCAGTGGTCAAGTTTTCAAAAGATTTCCGTCAGACTAGTTAAGACCCAGATGTAATAGTGCCTAGATTTTACCTTTCCTTGTGATTTCCAGGCTACTTAGAAACCTAGCTGCTCCTAGATGGTCTTTGGCTAATCTAGTGCAGGAATTTCCCATGATACTACCCAGTCCTATGCAAGTTACCACTCTGTCAAAGTGACAGAAGCAAACGTGCTCCTGAAGCTCAGTGTTGCCATTCATAGTCAAACATCTTTATTTCAATCACAGATTAAGGTTGACTTGAGCCAGTAAGTCTACCTCGGTTCAGAAACTGCATTTCAAAGCTCTTGTTCAACTTCTGCCATGTCTGCTACAGCATCAACAGAGAACGCTGGAGAGTTGGGGTGGCATTAATGTCAAGTGAAAACATCTGTCTGCTTCAGAGCATAGATATTTTACAGACTGGCTGACTGAAAAATTTTGTCTGAGCATAAGATCAAGCCTCTGTATTGACAAAAGGGATGAAGAAAAAACGAATGGATGCCTACAGAATATAACCACAGCTGACAACTTTAACCTATTGGTGTTTGGAGTATCAGATACACAGAAAATGGAACAGCTAATTCATGTCACTTTAATAGAGAAATGAAAATAGACAGAAGTCTAAACATAAGACAGAAAAAAGTATAACCCAGATCCTTAGAAGAAACAATTACAATGAGTTACAGGGTTATTATCCTTTTAATCAAAAACATATCGTTGGATTATCTACAGTCACCTATGCCAATTTTGAGTATGTGTTAGATCATCATCACTGTGGTATGAGACACTTTCAGACTGCAAATTCATACTAAAGGACTGAAAAATTTCTAGCGTATTTTAGTTGTACACAAAAGTATACATATATACTAGTACAATACACTGTACCTTGCATAAAGCCAAGTGATCTTATACATGACTCATCTGAGATCTGTATAGCAGTATCAAGACAGTTGTCATTAGGTAAGTTCAGCTGTTGAAAAACATTGAAATATCAGGACAGATTTTTAAATTCATTGAAGAAGATGACACAAATCAGAGACCCACAGCCTGAGGAAGACATGACCTGCAAATCCACAGGCTTTTAAAATCTAAGTGTAAAACATATATAACATGTTGACTTAGGAAAAAAAAAAAAAACAAAAAAACCTCATTTAGTCTTCAAGACAAGCACAAATTTAATATAACAACACTAGGCTGAAGAAATGAGAAGATTTACTGATCACTGCAATGTTTCACTTAATCAGCAGCTCCTTTTTTTTCTTTACTTTCACATCACTAAACACATCAATAAAGTTTCCTAGGATGAAGCTTGCAAAGCCTAAACAAGGATGAGAAAAGAAAGGATTATTATTGAGGACAGCAGTAACAATAGTCATAGTACAAGCCATAATAAGAATAAAGTTCTGAAATGAAATTATTAATATTATTATTAAATATACTGGCTAAATAATAAACAAAAATACACCAAGATTCTCAGACCACCACAAGACGACACAGCTCTTCTCTGAGTCTGTTTTTATGTTCTATACAATGGTTTAGCTTTTGCTGGGAGCATTTCATTGAATCCTGTTTCACAAATGAGAAAAAATGCCAAAGATTTTGAATGATAAAATTATAAAATGTAGTAATATATCTTTGCATAACTAAACTAATATCAATATCATGGCATCCAACTAGCATAAAAACTATGATGATGTCAAATAGCAGTAAAAACTGAAGCTGCTTTCTCTCTTTAATTAAAACATTTTTCCCAACTTGGTTTTGTTACACACTAGTGTAATGTGTTATATGTTGTATAATCTTGGCCATGCAAGACAGACTAAAAATAAATAAATAAATAAAATTCTGTGTCATATGTAGTCCTGATTTGAGCTCTGTGATCAAAGGCTACAATGCAAAAGACTTCACATAACATCTGTTGGAAAAAAAGCCCGAGGGTGGAAGTGTAATGGTGATTTAATAGCATCCACATCTCAGCAGTGTGGTACTTCCCTCATGAGTTCATAGAGACATGTATGGTCTGAGTAGTTTAATTGGTAGCTAGTTTTGTCTTTGAAGATACTATTAAGTGGGAAATATCAAACTAGGGAATTTTTGCACTTCGATAGAGGGGGTGGGGCAGTTTTGTAACAAATGAACAAGAGAACAGCCACTCTGACCATGGTGCACATCATCTGTGAAAACAGGTTCTGTGGGAGAAAGGGTACCACAGCATTTATAATCATTTCAGCACAACCTCACTGATAATATTCTGTGACTAATTTTTCCAAGCCCTGGCAGAAACATACAAGATGAAGCAAAAATGGTGATGACAAAAAGGCGTCTCTTCCTGTCCAGCTCCTAAATCCTGATGCACCAATAACATCTGCAGAGTCTCTCTAAGGCTGCAGATTGCTCAGCTAGATCCAAAATCCAGTTCATTGCTTATTGTGTATCTAAGTACATCTGTTAGTTATGTGCAGACAGGGTTATATACACTCTGCTGCTTGTGTGTACAGCACTTTAGGACTCATCCTCAAGGCATCTGCCAGTACTGTGCCTGAAGAACAGAGTTAACACTTTGTGCTTTGTTTTTTTTTTTCCTTTTTTTTTTTCTTTTTTTTTTTTTTCTGGTGTGGGGAAGGGAGGAATATAAGGGGGGGGAATAAATGGGAGCTTAGATGAAATTGTAGCAAAGAGAAAATATTACCTGGTCTAGAATAATGTCATTTAGAAATACTTCTTCTGCACAAGGGTAGTTAGACATTACTAGTAAATTTAAAAGGAATAATGACACATAGTAGCAGAGGACTTGGTAACTCCTTCACTAGGTATTGAGAGAAGCATGCTAATGAGCCATGCCTACAGCATTATATAAGCATACTGATTCTAATCGATCATATGCATGATCATCTTGCGGAGATAGTTTATTGCATTACTAGGCTTCCTCATAGGGCAGCGAAGAGCAGGACTATTCTGTTTACAGAACTGGTAAAAATGCCAATAATTGAGTTGGAAGAGGTGGAATTAACAGGTGAACTGAAAAGAACATTTCGTATTCCCACCCCGCAGGCTGAATCATTAACTGCAGGGGCCATTGTTTCACATCTAAGATTTTCCAGTGTACAGGTTTTGCAACGCTACACTGTACCTATGTCTAGAAAAACAGCAGTGATAGCATCAAAGCAATGTGCATGGCAGTGTTTCAGAAGAACAGAGTTTAGGAGAACCTGGTAAGCCAGAAACCTTGTTATAATACAAGATCAAAGGAATAGAATTAGAGGTAGATACTTTTCCTCTCCTCCTGTGCTGTAAACCCAAAAGTATTCAGGAGGTCTCCCTGTCACCTATATGTCACCTCCCTTTCTGCTTCCACTGCCTACCGCATCCACTGGGTGCTGATTAATACCCCACATAAGTCAGCACTCAGGAAGTGCACAGCATTTCACAAGAGCTTTTGAAGACAGATGTGTTCACTGAAAATGCACATTTCCATGCATCCTGAACATAACTGAGACTTGACTTGAAGTCTTTACAAGACACTTCAATTTCTGCATAGATCCCCTAAAACAAATGGCTTACTTATGTAATGTAGTAAAGCAGTTTTGTGTTGAGTGTTACTCTTCTTTGGCAGTTAATTTCACTTACCATAGAAAAATTTATGGATTTTTGTTTGCCTCGAGAACTAGCTCAGTGAAAAACTAGAAACTAAATCTATATGTTTATGAAAGACACATGATAAGCAAAGCTAATTTGTGACAAGAACTGCATCTGCAAGAAGTACCTGTGCAGGCACTTGCTCCACTTTTACTTTAAAAGTTACATCTGCATGCTGGACATTTGGCATCATGAGGTTGTTTTACCTTGACACAAGCTACAAGACTAACAGAAGGAAATCTTGCAGCTAGTACACCCAGATTTCTGTGAGAGAAATGAGCAAACTTGTATCTTATTATCTACCTATCTATATCCAAAAATGAAATAGAATAGATACAACAATAACATTCACTCCAAATTCCACAAATTCTATAAGATTAAGGATGACTTTGTTTCAGATCATGTTTTGATTGTAATCTAAAATTATACTTAATATAGATGGAAAATTTAGCAATTGCATGTTGTAAAGAATAGTTAAGTGCTAACTCCTTAATTAGTGTTTTAACTGATAAGAAATAATTACAGTAAAAGAACTATTAAGTAACTATGTATTAATCAACAGGTAAAATTATACTTGCAAATAGCAACTGGAGTTGCCTGGATTAAATTCTAAAACATATTTAGAGAGCACAGAAAGTAACACACCTACTAGCAAGAGTTTATTTTCAATAGAAGGTCTTTTGAACAGTGCAATTAGCTCATTAGCATTTAAGTTTAGAACCGAAATACAAGAGGTGATTGACACGGAATTCAAGAATTATACAGTTCAGAAAGTCTTTTGTCACAAAAATAGCAACAGGGAGACAGATTCTGGAATCTGCTCAGAAGGCAGCAGGAAAGAAAAGATTTTTTTTATAATGAAGAAAAGCATCAAATTATACATGTTAAAATTAACAGGTTTGTTGTTCCTTGGTTTTGGGGGTTTTTTTTGTTTGTTTGGTTGGTTGGTTGGGGTTTTTTTTAGTATTGTCTTTCAGAGTACCACACACAAAATAATAACTAATACACCCTCTTGCCCGTTCACAAAGGATGAACAGTAACATTTTTGGGGAGAACAGTAACATTTTCAAAAGTATATTTCTAACACTTAAAGCATTTCAGAAGCTTAAGATCCTTCTTATAACCATACAGAAGGCAGGTGAAGCAGTTGACACATAGTCAATAGAGAAAACTCAGTCTTACCTAACACTATGGGGACAGACAGGATCTTTTGGGGATCCTGGGCAGAATGATGATGGCACTAACTTGTAACTACCATTAAAACTATTTTTTAACAGAATTTTATTATTAGCATAGCATAGAATCTTATGGTCAGGATAGCACAGGACTTTTATAAGCAGAATTAGTGTACCACAATTTTCTAAGTAGCATAGCACATCACAGAATTTATAGCACAGTTTAGCTTATGGTTCCTAATCACATGACCCTCTGGAGGATGGATCAACTCAACACTTTGATTGCCATATCAAAATAACAGTCATAATCTGGAGTTGAAAACATGTAAATGTATATGAGTCACTCATGCCATCCTTGGAAGAAGCAGATGATGGTGGAGACATCCATGACCACTGAGGGATCATGGGGTTCCAGCAGCAGTTCTGGTCTAAGTCCCACTTAGGACTTGTAACTGCTAAATTTTATAGACAATGCTGTGTGTGCTGTTACACTTCCCTGTTCTGTGATGGAGTCATCACTACCACATGGCTGGCCAGTTGCCTGGGACCTTCAAGGCCAGCAAGGAGGGAAGAAGTCAGCCTGACACACAGGAACCTCAAGGCTGATAGGGACAGGAAGAAAAATCTGACTGGTGCACAGGACCTTCAGGGTCTGATGAGAAAGGGAAAGGGGACAGATATGTGGCCATCTCAGTCACAGAGAATGACTGTTAGACTTATAAAATTGTGTTAGTTATGCTAACCACATTACCAGGGATCAGAAATAGGGGTACTGGTCACAGCTGTATGTCCAAGTGTTACCATCAGTGGAAAAAAATATTTCATCTGGAAACAAAGTTAAGATTCCCTCTCCCAAGGAAAACCCCTCATAGCCAGTTTAGAATTATGTTACACTCTTACAGTGACACAATGAATTTTGAACTCTTTGCAATTTGTTGCATAGTTTTGACAGAAATAATGGCAAATATCCTCACTCAGATAAATTTGTGGTCCAAGAAGGTAGTACTATGCCTTGAGGCTTTGGAGAACATCTTGGGGAAGTGCTATAAGTACTGATCTTGTCACAGGGTGAGTAACCATGTTTCAGACTGTCCCCATTTTGTTTTATTCCCTGGTTAACAGGAAATGTTTTTCCAAATCTTCTGTTGCCACCTACATCCAGACTAGTACAACTCACCTGTGGGTGTCTTAAAAACTTTTCAGAATCCAAGCTGGTAGAGGATTGACTTGGAAGAATTTTGTTAGTCCACACCTGAATTATGGATTTGTCACTTACAGTGTCCAGTATAAACAAGACTAATGAAGCTGAACAAAAGAGAGACTTAAAAGATAAAACAACACATTAACAGAAAAACATACTTATGTCAACGGATCAAAATTACTAATCGAGAAAAAGATAAATTATAACTACAAAAAAAAAAAGAAATTCAGTACTATAATTATCCATAATAATAATAATAATAAAGATCCTTATGAGTTGCTCCAGTGCTTTGGCTATTTTGAAGTTAGATAATTGACCTAATTAAAATCCAATTAAAATAGAAGAAGAGCAGCAGCACTCTCTTCTTCTGTCCTGCTAGCAAAATTTCTAATTAACTATGACCAAGACTGATGTGGCTTATGTAAAGTGTGTAGTTATCTACATGTATTAAGCATGTGCAAACAAATGTAACAGATTGTGCCCTTCTCAGGGGACCTAAATGGGGGAACATCTAGCTTGGGGGTGGTAAGTAGCAAAAGATGGGAACCCAGCTGCTCAGCCTTTCAAAGACAGCAGATGGTCTTTTAAAAAAGCACAACTTTATGTACTTAGAGACAGTTTTTGGTAAGAGTTTAGTCACCAAACAGGTTAGGCAATGATGTGGAGTTTTCTCTTGAGCTTTAAAAATTTAACTCATTTTGCATATATGTAAGCATTAGACATTACATGGTTGCCATAGCTTTAAAAAAAAAAGAAAAAAAAAAAGAAGTAGTTAGAAAAAATATTTCTTTCTACTGTCTACAGAATATGTTTTTGGAGTTCTTTCTTTTCCCACTTCATAAGTTATTTATGAAGCCTATGGGATGGACAATTCTTTACTATGATTTTTAAACTACTTGCTTACACACTTAGGTAACAAACCATTTGAAAGAAACTAAATTCTGTATGAGTGCAGATGTGATCATACAAAGATCCCCAGCACCTTTCATCTACCAGGAGTTCTCTCCCTCAGGATGCCTGAAGTGTAACATAAGACAGAGCATAGAATCAAAAAGAAACTGAAGCAGGGTCCATCTTTTCCTGTTCACAGTAATCATCCCACTTCTCTTTCCTTTATCAGTAAATTCTTTCTGTCAGCATGAATGAATGCACCTGGGCATGGGAGAAATATAGTTTTATTGTATTAATTATGAATATACAGGATTTCTGGCATGATATGACTTTTGAAAGACATACAATAAATACAAATGAAGATGACTACTTGTAAAGCTGAAAAGACATTTACAGAATGCTGAATCCTGGTCAGTTTCAGTACTGTAGTATTTAGTCCATGAATGAAGATGTGAAATCCTTCTGGGCATAGGAAAGAGTAAAAATTTCTATATCATAAAATTCAAATTTTAGCTAGCATAAATACAGTCTATTTTTACAGGGGTCTCTGCATTTGTCCAGATGCACTGTCAAGAAATGAGGTCCAGTTGCCATTTCCACTTACTGCTGCTTTGACAGCATTGACAGGGACTAAAATGCAAAACTGGGGAAAGAGATTTAGTCTCAATTCCTGTAGTGCAAATTCCTTGTAATATACATAATAAGCTAAAAGGAGGCTGTGACACATGCAATTATAGCAGACAAGACCGGGAACTTGAGCAGAGGATCAGAGTGCCCCAGGGTATTGAGTATAAAGAAGTCTCTCTATTAAATAGTTCATGCTTTGCTATGAAAAAGTGTAATTGTCCAGACATTTTAATTTTACTGTGACATACTAAAACCTCGACTTTCTTTGGAGAAACGTGATTTTCTTTAAGGCAATAAGTAAGTGTTGAGATTGTGTACTGGAGAAATGTTAAGGAATATATTTTGTGGATGAGGAAAGAAGGAGCAGCTCTTTTTCTATTTGCACATATTTCTATCATAATTTAATTATTTTCTTGGAAATAGGCAAGTCAAAACTGGTAGTAGCAGAAAGGTGGTTTTTTTCTTTTATCCTTCCTGTAGAGTTGCTGAATATTTGCTTGTCAACATTGATGGTGAAATTCAATGTTTAGAAACAATGCAGAAAGAAAAAAATATATCTTAAAGCAAGAAGCAGAACTTAAACAGAAATTTAAAAAGTTGTTGCATCATAGTGTTTCCCAGTGCAGTAGTACTCACAGTCTCAGCACACACTATACACAATTTCACTTAAGAAAAATCTTTGCTTTTACTTCTCTATGGGTTCTTAAGATAATTGCATTTACTGTAGCAAAAAAAAAAATAAAAATGGAGGAAATAGCTAAATTTAATCTTAACATAAGGACAATATACTTAGGAGATGTTGTAACATGTTGTAACGTAATCTGTTCATCAGGAGAATTCGAAAAAATCCTATTTGTTACAGAAGTCTAAAACTGAAGTAGATGAACATGAAAAGGACCTTAAGGCCAAGGACTTGCCACCACCCAAGTGTATCTCTCAGTATTTCCAGGGCTGAATGGAATGAAACAGCATTTGAGGTGTGTTTGAGGAGTGTGCACAAAAGCAAATTGATGATTTTTATTTTCCCAAAATGGTCAGAGGTTAATTCAGGGCTCTTGCACAGGAAATGCATGCTTTAATAGTACAGTATTTGAATACCCCACTGATTTAATAGATTTCTTAAAAAATATTAAGCTGCATGTAAGTTTTGTGTGAGATTAGGACTTATATTACCATGTCTAGAAGAGATGAGAATAGAATAAGAACTGCATCCTGTAGAATTTTAGGACTGTTCATTTCAATCCCAGAAGAACAAAGGTACTAGACTTAAGGAAATACTTCAGATATTTCCATAATATCTGGTTCACTTCAGTTCAGAGAAAAAATATCAGTGGTTTGAAATGTTCCTGCAATGCTTATCCAACATCTATTAACATGGCAGAGATAACAATGGTCAGATTTCCATTAGAACAGGAGAACCGTGGCTTCATTAAATATTAATTTAATATTTCCTGAATTTAAAATTATTTCTGTTATAAAATGTATACACCTTCCCTCTAACACTTTCCTGTTAGTCTAACTGGGATCTACAAGTGATATATATTCCCTCAAGCTGGTTTGGATTTGAAGCTGTCTGAAGCAAATCTGTGGAGTGGCACAAACCTTTAGAGTATCTGTTAACTATACCACAGGGCTGGGATTTCAGGGGATATGAAAAGATCACAGATACTTTCTGTCATTCTAGAAAAAAGAGCAGTGAATAGCCCCCAAATGTGCAGAACTGTTACTTGGAGACAGTAAAATGCACTATGTAGGTCAAAGCACGTGGGACATTTTGGATGAACTCACTTTGAGGGGTTTGTAATAAAGGGGGGGATGGGGCAAGTAGTGGGAGAAAATGTGTATTTCTTTGAGTAATACACTTATATCTTTAAAATGGTAAAACAGCTAATGGGCTGAAGCTGGTGGGGGTTTGGGAGGTGTTGTGTTTTGTTGAGAATGCTTTCCAGCTGTTGTGTGCCAGCTGAGCAGCAGAGCACACCTGGAAGTTTTTTGAGACTTCTGTTCTGATGTTTAAACTTATCATTTGCTGTAGACTTTTACACCAGTCTACAGTAAGTAGGTGTTTCAACTAGCTTTCTTATTTCACAATTTGTTTTGCTGCTTATCCCTGTGATGTGATGATAGGCACCCTCCTTTGCCCTTGACAAGTTCAAATTATTTCGGTGATCTCAGGAGCTGCAGTGTCTTTACAAGTGCACAGCAGAGTCTCGGATCACTTTTGCTCAGCAGAAGTGCCTCTCTTCCATCCTACTGAGCTCAATTAATACAGAATGAAAAAAACTTTCAATTGAACAACAATCTAAGAATTTAAAGGATTAATAGAACTACCCTTTAGAAACAGAAAACAAAAAGTTTGAAGGATCTATAAAAGTCAATTGTATGCAGCAGTTACAGGTTACAGTAATGTATATTTAGCTTTTCCTAAAGAAAAAGGTGAGCAAAGAGCCTGTATGAAGCCATTCTTGTATTTGCTAATTACATATCTTAACAACTAAAGAAATATTCATTGTGTAAAAGCATTTAATAGTTTTCTTTTATTCTCAGTAGGCTGGAAGCATAGCTGTTAATTCCTTTTTTCCATGTACTGGATTTTTATGAAATCTTTCAAGCTGTTTTCTCCGTGCAATGGTCTCTTAACTGTGTCTTCTTCATATGGGGTGAAATCTAACACTGTATTCACATTAAAGGCTTCGGGCATAGTTACATTTAAATCCTATTGCACAGGAGTCACACAAGAGTCTCTAACACACATAAACTGGAAACACAGATTTCCCCAGGTGGGAATCAGTGTCATATATAGGAATATATCAAACCATGGAAAACTGAACAGAAGATTATCACAGGAAAGCTCTTATGCTCAGCAAGCTGAAACAAGGCTATCATAAGTCTTCTGACCTGAATAATCAATAGGAAGAGCAAATAACTCCTGAAAATAAATGTGTGACTATCTATGCACAGACTTTGCAGAATGTTTAAATAGAACAGTAGCATTTTGAGTAAAATAAAAGAGTCATCTCAGAGATAGCAACATTAGGAAAAATGTTTGCTATTTTTGCCAAAATTGCTTAAAGTTTTAAGCTTTTTAAAGATGCTCTCATTGACCAAATTTCAAGGGATCAAAACCACAAATATGTATTAGGGCAGGTATATTGTAATCTTATTAGGTCAAATGTTATTATTGATGTTATTTGTTACTATTCCTATTACAGTAATTCCTGGGAAACCTGTCAAAAGTGAGTTGACACTGTGCCAGGCGTTGTTCAAATGTATAGAATGACATGACCTTGCCCTGAGACCTTTCACAATCTAATTTAAGTCAAGGCCTAACAAATGGATGCAATCACTAAGAAAAGAAGGTGAAAGCAACAATAGGAATGCTATTGGACAGCCAGCATACAATATTTGGATTAGCTTTTTACCTGTAGGCAAGGCTATGTTTCTGTAAGACACTAATTTCTGTGGTTTTATGATGATAGTCAATTTATCTGTGACTTGCCTGAAGTTACTATAACATGCATTTTCTTTATTGTTGTGGTAACTTCTGTTTCTATTTTACCTGTGACATTCTTTGAGAAGCTGCCACACAGGAAGAAAAACAGTGTCATCTGATTTCATAAATCTAAAGTAGTTTTAGGGAAAAGAATTTACCTGAGAACAGTGAAGATTTGTTTCTTTACACAGTAGAGATTCATAAGAAATGTTAAAATTTGTATGAAGGAAGTCTGAATGGAAATGTGTGTAAGCATGAGAAAGAAAGCAAACCAAAGGCTTAATGGCCTGATAATGAAGAACACTGTTCCCAGAACACTGTTTTCATTGGCAAAATTGAGGAACTTTTTCTTGATGTCAAAAGCAAAAAACAAGGCTGCAGCCCATCACCTGCACCTTTCCTTGTAGGAAGATTCCCCGAAATATTCACAGAGTCCTCATGGAGGTAAGAGTGAACTTTTGTAAAGTGACGTTTATTATCTTAAAACAACACACTTTTATAGGGTTCTACAGGGTTCATGTGGTACAAACAAACTACTATTGGTTTAATTAACTAAATATCACACATGTCATCTTATAATTGGTTATAAGTGAATCTACTTCCGCATTCATGCCAGCCTCAGTCTCTCCCTCCTTCCGTTTCCAGGTGGCACTTCCTCCCCACCCCCGTGGCCAGCCAATCCTGTTGAACATCCTCCCTTCTGTTTACGACCTTACTGTTGTTTCTCATCCTTATCTTTTAAGGAGACTTCAGGGGCACTGCCTTCAGGGCTATGAGCTGGGTTGTGCAGGCAGACCTTAAGTAAAACATCATGCCCTTGCTCTGCCAAGATATTCTCTACAGTTCCTTTCCCTGCCTGCCTGCCAGAAGAGCAGAGAAGAGACACGTTTTTCACACATACACCAAAAGAGGAAAACCAGACAGTGTACAGTAATGTGTCCTAAGATTTGCAGTGGCTGAAGTAAACAAGATCTGAAGTGAAAATCCACCCCCAAAAAAGCTGATGGCTTCTGAAGAAGAAAGATCTATTCAAAGACTCATTTGTCATTGCCAGTTGAGAGGAGCTCCAGAGATGCAGAGGACTTGACAGATAGTGCACATTGTCTTCTATACTGCACACACGTGATCTTGGTCAGACTGCTTGTACACATGCATGCTGCTGCTTGCGAGTATGTGAGTGAGAGGGCCCGAAAGCGTAACATTGACTTGCTTTAAAACCTTGGAAGTAATTCATCTTTCCAATCCATAAGATCTTGCATTGATCTTTATTATGCTAATACCACTACAAAGCAGTTGTCAATACAGCAACTAAAATCAACATCAACAAAACAGCCAAGATACTTGATGTGTGCTCTGGCAGCTGAAAACTGTTTAAGAATCGAAACATATTTTTGTAGTAGCTCTCGAAGAAAAGGCTGATTACCAAGTGAGTTTCAAAGGGAACCCCTTCTAGTGAAGACTGCTGTAGAAAGTTTTAACGTAATTTTCCACGCCTTTAAACTGCCCTGGGTATTACTGAGCAAATGTATTGCATTATTTTCAGTAATACATTATGGGAAAACAGATAATTTCATAAAAATCTACGGTGAATTGCACATGCATATGAAATTGTACAGCACATGGACTGTGACAGGAAGTTTGTTCAAAAGAGTTTGAAAAATAAAATATATTGTTAGGTAGTTTGTAACTGAGAAGAAAAATAGAAAACAGCCAAGTATTTCTAATGCTGTTGGACCTGTTAAACCAGCAGAATTGCTGCACTTTTCCTTGACCTTATAGACCCATAGTCCAGTGCGTGAAGTATTGCTGTATCTCATAAGAGGCTACTGCCTTTGTGCTAGCTTTACACTGCCTCAGGATTGAGGGCTGTCAGACTTGCTTGGTCTCATCTTGTACTGGCTTCTCTGGAGCTTTATTTTAGCTTGTTTGGCTGTAAAAGCAGGTTTTTTTCTAATGACTAGGTGGCTGCACCTAATTTGTTTTACTTTTGCATATCTTTGTATAATATAACCATATTTTCTCTGTAGAACATAGTAGCAAGTATTTATTCTTCACATAATGCAATATTTATGTCTGTAGCTTAGTGACGAGGAAGAACTGTTAGAGGAGCACAGGCCTGGTATGATACCAGAGACCTTGAAAGTAGGGACACAAGATGCAAGATAGAAGAGTACAGACATGAGATGATAAGGGAAAGGACAGAAGATGACAGTGAAGGCCCCAGGGCTATAAACAACTTGCCCACAGTCAGTTAAAGAAATACAAACCTTGGAGCAGAAAAAGGGGTAGATACTCAGAAGTGCCAGTACACTAGTTTAAGCTGTATTGCTATTCCAACATTTTCCTCCCTGTAATGAAGCTCTTTCTTGCATTTTCTTTTCCTGTAATAATTAGATCTAGAGTAATAATAATTTTTCACTATAGTGTTAAGATTTTAATTACACTATTAATAATTTATTGGCTTTACGTGTAAGATTAATTTACTTTTTGTGAATGACAAGACTTTGAGCATAACAACTTCTTCAGGGAAAATCAAGTTTGCTATTCATTTGTTCCAATTTAGCACAGCACATATATCAGTGAAGACACCAAACCCTTAAAATCTACAACACCAAAAAAGTATGTTTGATCTATAGTGCCCACTTCACTTTAAATGAAATTTCTTTATATAAGTTCTACTCTGGGTAGCAGAATTTAATTTCTTGGCTATCTACATATAAAATCCCTAAAGGTACTGGCCAAGGTTAAGTCTATAATAATCCTTTTAAGCGATCTACTTCATTGGAACAATACTGGATTTAGATTGACGCAACAAAGATCAGAGTCTGTCTCAATAACTTAGCATTTCCAGTTGAATAATGGTATCACTGATAGTGAAAGGGCAAAAGGCCCAGGTTACATGGAATATATTTCAGATCTGTTGGTATGGATTAGCAAGGATGAGACTGTGACTGGGGGGTTTAATACATTCTCAGCACAGCACAGAACTGTCTGACAGTTCTCAACTGGCATCCTCTAAATATAGGAAGTGAAAGAGCATAGCTTAAAGTAAATCCTGTTCAAGTACTACTAATTCTCCTGTGTGATGTTGAAATAAATATTATATCCTATTTCAAATGCATGTTTATGCTTTGCCAATCTACTGACCTATAGAGCTTTGGAACAGCAAGAAGGTTTCTACAGAATTCCTCTGAAATAAGCATCTATATTTTATTCATTAAAATGAACCTTTTCTTTTTCATTCATCCATTTCCAACACATACTATTTGGGATAAACCGAGTCTCCAGCTTTTGACAATGCTTACAGCCACAAAAGGTTAAATACTGCAGTTTACTAAAAAGAAAATTTTATTTTAATTCAAATAAAAGATTAATTTATAAAAATTAACTGTTGTCTATTTTAGTGGCATCCATTACAATATTAAAAATATAATAACAGCAGCTTTATTCCAGTCTGATAGTAAAATCTGTATCTGCCTCTCAACACACAACCAAAGTGATTAGTCTAGTCTCTGGACAGCAGCTTTTACTGGCAGAATGGTTCTGGCTTTCATATTTGCCCCCTCATTTATTTACTTTTTTCTAGTGCTAAGTAGGCAAGTTAGTTACATTATGTACAAAATATGCTTGGGTATTCCTCCATGGGCTACAGATGTCCCTCCTTAAATACACATTTCTTCCTCAGAGAATGCACGTCTGGTAGCTTCAGTAGCTGTATGTTAAACTTCATGGGGAGGCCATTTTTTTCCTTGATATTTGGGGGGATTTATTTGTGGAGTTCTTTCCTGGGGTTTTTTTCCATCCTAATGTATTCTGGTGAAGTAGCAATTGCAGACATCCTCCAACCTTCCAGAGGCCTGTGGAAACCAGAACAATACGTCACAGACTTAGGGTTTGTGGTTTGGGTTGTAGGGTTTTATTGCCAAAAATGAGACTATTTAACATATTCTGCTTCATTTTGCATGCTAAATCTAAGCAGCATCTTATCTGCACGAGATAGCTGTTAGCAGTCACATAAGTACCACCTCTACGTCTGACAGATCAAATCTCAGACATACTTACCTATGCTAGTAAAAGTTACTTAAATCTTTAAAGCAATCTTTTTGACACAACGTAATTTACTGTGATGTTGGTCAACTATAAATCAATTCCTTTCACACCTGTGCCTGTCATCAAGTTACTTGAAAAGTCATCTTGAAACTCTTCTTTTCTTAGATCTGATAATTATTAAGGAAACTTTATTAAGTTTTTATTCAGATCTAATATATTAACATGAAAAACATCAATAAAAGTGTCAAAAATATCAGATGCAATGTATGAACACACTAGAGAATTTGGTAAAAATGTATTGGGCATAAATGAATAATAAGCAGACTCAATTTTCACCCTTTTCATTCACACCAGGGAAATGGATTCTAGAAATACAGTAAAAGATAAATGAGGTGATTGGGATCCAGCCCTTAATAAAAAAAATAACAAAAAAATAAGAAAGCTAGTAAAATAAAAAATTATTTTATATAATTTTATGAGGTAGAAAGTTAAATATTGTATAAATAATGTGAATGTCCTAGTTTCATTGCTAATTTACCATGATCACATAATAATAATTAAAAAAAAAACCAAAAAAACACACCATAGTTTAAAGCAAAATTGTAAGAGCACCCCGTTGGGTTTTCAGTTTGAGAAACCTTCAATGAAATATTTTAACTACAGAAGGGCTGTCTCTGAGTGTTTCTCTGTTTTCCAGCTACACACAGAATGTTTCATTCCAGTAATCTGAAAAATATCTAGCAGAAACAAATCTGTAACTTATTTTCCATTCCTACATTCAAAGACTGCAAATTTACTGATGAAGTCTCATACGCTTGCCACACCTGGAACTGATAATTGAGTTTATCCTCAAACCTATAAACAATTCTTTAAGATGGTATCTACTGAATAAAACTACTGCAGGGAATGTGAAGACAAGAGAATGAACTGAGGAAGAGAAAATCAGAATGAACAGGAAACTAGATAATGTCCCATGTTCATACAAGCTAAAGTTTTTAACCTCCTTAGTAAGTGACAAGGAGGTTAACTTATTCTAGAATTAAAATCTTGTCTGAAGACTTCCACAAAACATGTATTTCACAAGGTGGACTCCACCTGCAGCTCAGTGGCCACTATGTGTGTCCCAGTCTCACAAACCCAGAGCGCTGACAGCCTGATTGCTTCTTTCTAGGTCACAGCATCACTCTATCTCTGCATGCTGCTTGCTGCTACGCCCTAGCACTGGCAGTGAAACAAATGACCCTTCTTGTTGATATCTGTGGTGAAGGGCAAGGATAACATATCTTGCTGGGGCCAGATACTTTCTTGGGAGAATGAGAAGCAACAAGGTTGAATGGGTCAGTGTAGCCCAGAGTTACTGTGAGGACTCCAGAACATCATCTCTCAGCCAGCTGGGAAGTGACAATTTAATTAAAATATTCTAGAGATCCCAGTCCATGTTTCTTCTACCTTTCTACAGCTGCTGTAAGATTATCAGTGAGAGGTGGCTTAGAAAGCACAGATTCAGAAATGAGAAGGTCAGAATTTTAGTCCATCAGGGTTGTTACCCTGCATCTGGAATGCATATATGCAAGAGGAAACAGGCTACATGTCTTACAAAAGCAGGAACAGGGGGTCTGCAAGTCCTACAGTTTTCCTTCTCAGGAAGTTAGTGTTGGTACATTTAGTCATAGAAAACTAGGTGAGGAAAACCCCTTACATGTTCTGAAATCCTAATCTGAACTGCAAGCCAGCTGTTCGGTGCACTGCCCACAGCTGCATTTAGTCCAGGGCTTTGTTGTACCAAGTCTTCCTGAGTCAATTAAACTTGACATTTTGCACACTCTCTAATTAAAATGCAAATGAAAGGATGAATTATGTAAAAAAACCCAGATTATGTAGGAGGAAAGGTCTGAGAAAATGTTCCAGCACTGCAGCCTGTGTGAATACTAGCTTTAATTGCAAAAACTCCGTTCATAGGCTGTTGCAGCTAGAGTTATTTCATGTGCTTTTATGCATTATATAAAAAGAGTAGAAATACGATCATTGTTTAAATACCTCGTTTAGAACTTGATTCCTAATTTTCCTGTAGATTTCCTGTATAACGTGGACAATCAATTCCAACTCATATTTTTAAAGCCAGTTAACATGCAGCTGTATTAATGCACAGACAGGTGCTTTTGAAAACACAAAGGCGCCATCTGCATCTTTAGGTTGCTAAATGCTTGAAAAGCTGGCTCGCTATTTCACTGAGCTGCAAAATCATCTGTAAAATGGGAAATAATCAGTTTCCCTTTTTCCTAGCTTTTGTCCATTTAGATCTGTTCTTTCACAAGGCCTGCCTCCTCAGTATATATATATATCTAGTTTGAGATATTTTATTTCAGTTGGGACACCTAGTCACTACGAAGAAAAAAAACATATTCACAAAGCAAAAATTACTATTACCTCACCCCATCATACTAATATATTGCATAAGAAATTCAAAAGCATAGCTAAGTGAAGCTTCTTGTATAATGAAAAAAAGGCAAGAGAATATTATGAACCTAAAATTTGTTATTGAAATTGCTGCTTTGGCCCAAACTCGGAAAACAAGCAGAAAGTTAGCATGACATGGGAGGATAGGGCCATAATTAATAGCAATTAGTTTTATCTTCTACACTACTTAGACAAGTGCTTCACTTCTCATTGAGGAAATAACTTCTTTAGGGAGGGAATGGGAAGAGTTCTTAAGAGTGGGGAAAATTATTTCTAGCTTCCCAGCTGCTTAGTTTAATAAGCAGAATATAACTTTCTTTCAATAACTTGTACTACACCTCTTTTCCCCAATAGTGAGAATCTAGACCAGCCAGTTGCCATCTTTCCTTATATTTGAAAATTACATTCTCAGCTGTCATACTGTTTTTTGTATATCTAAATCCTCTTCACTATGTTCAGGCTAAAAATTTAAGAAACAACTCCAGGGAATTTCCATGTGCATTGGCTTTATGGAATAATTACACAACACAAAATATATAAGACAAACCATATGAACAGTAAAGGAAGTGAAAGTCCATATTCCTTGAGAAAATTCTGACAAGCTGTTGATAAAATTCAGGTGGTGTTGTATTTTGTACCTAGAATTCTTCTGTGTATTTGCCATTTTATGATGGCTGCTGATGCATTTTTACCCACTACTTTTATTTAGGGGCAGGGAGGTTATGAAAAAGAAAGTGAAGGGCTACCAGCAAGATAATAGACCATACCTGGACGAAATAATAGGATAGCTGAAATTTGCACGGAAACAGTTTCTCACAGATCTTTGGAGGTGAGAAAAGGACGTGCTCAGAAGGACGATAAAGGGGACTGATGTATTAACAAAGCCCTTTATAGCAGAACTTATAGTACAATGCAGTTTGAATGGAGATGTATTGTCTATTTCTACACTAAGGTGAATGTAAATATTAGGTGAGAAAAATAACTACTTAAGGTAATGAGCACATTGGATACAAAAATAAATGTGTTAAATGCTCCTCAATTTAGGGCATTTATGGTTGTGAGAGGAGCCATGTTCCAGAACACCCTCTTAGTACATTTCAGGATAGTCTTTGGGTACTTTTAGATTGGGATGCCACTTGTCTCCATCAGCAGAAAACTAGATTCAGTTATCCCCAAAGCTGCTCCAGTCCTAGGCCCCTGTGTCTTGGACTCCATCCCACATTCCGGCTAAATACTAAAGAGCACTCATTAAGAGTCAAAAAATTGCAGTAGAAATAATTTGAATTTTTTCTCAGATCTGTATCTTTCTTACACCATGCAGTGTGAAAAACAATTGGCTTTGGAAATTATTTTGCAAAGTCTGTTCCTATTTGTTTCAGTTATTACATATCACTAGATGATAAACTAGAGCTCCTGGAGGTTTGAAGCATAAGAAACAAAAGAGTTTTTAGCTGAACTTCAGCTGGCAGTATTCATCCGAAATTTGAAATTGTCAAACATACCAAGCAGATCACCACTGGACACATTTGTAAATGTGATCAGTGTGCTTATGTTCACAGGTAACTCACTGGGCAATTCAGCCATACAAACCACAAAACCTCTACCTGTAGCAACCAGCTTTCTCAGTAGACTGGGCTTCCTAAGCATCTCTGAATAAGGCTATTGGAGTGAGCAGTGGAAGAGCAAAAGCAAAGAGTTGCAACTTTTCTAGTAGTGTAATAACATGGACTTGAGCACAATACAACTCTCCTCATGCTTCCAGGGAAGTGGTGGCATGAATTCTGTCAGTGAATACCCAGAAGTGAAGCTGGAAGACAGTACCCCAGCAGACTCATGCAGTGTGAGGCACTCTTTATCAGTCACCCTCACATTCCATTAGAGGAACATTTAATCTTCTCAGATTTCACAATATTTCCTGGTGCCAGAGGGTATAATTTTACTATTACATCCAAACATGAGTTGTGGAAACAGGAAGTTAGTTTTCCTGCTTTTCTTACTTGTTTTTTTGTTGTTGTTTGTTTTTTTTTTTTAAGAAAAAAAAAAAAGGTAGATATTTTCTCAGGAAAGAGAAAGGACTTTGATAAGTTTTTTTCACTAGAGACTGCCTATTAGATATCAACTTCATTAATTTGAACAACAAATTGCATATAGTTTGATGATGGGGGAATGATTCCCTACATCTGTGGATCACAGCTGCGGAGTGCACAAACTCGATTGTAACATTAGGATTTCTTATAAAAATACTGCTTCCCAGCACCCTATTTCTGGACTCCAGATTTCTCCATCCGCATTAACTCCTCTCCCAGATTCTCAGAAAGTGCACTGCTGCCAAGTATTATCTATTCATGTTCTAGTTCTCTCCATGTATAGTGTGGTAGTGTTAGACAAATGCAGCAGTTCTGAGAATGCGATGAAAATAAATACGGATTCCTTGCATCTTGTTTCCACTAGTGTTAAAAACCTCTCACTACAGTGCAGGAATACCATATTGACTGCCTTTGAGGTATCACTTATTATTAGTGAAAGTTCAAAAACATTCAAAACTCAAAACCATTCAGTGCTTAGAAAGAAGAAATTTTGCTGAGAATCAGACATTAAATTTTTGGAAAAGCCATGAGAAAAAAAAATATGGTCTATAGTTCTTTCCAAAGAGATAGTAAGTTAGAAGACAATATCATTTGATTTAAGCAGATAGTGCCTTTACATTAGTCATTCCTTCATATTCATTTCCAGTTATATATATAAAATAAAATTAATAGTTCATATTTGTGGAGATTAGCATTTGGTATTCCATGAGAGTTCAGTGAATTAGCATTTTGCTTGAGTCATTGCCAGTCAGATATACTAGGAAAATATCTTTCCTCTGAAAAAATATCTGTGGCTTTATTATTACTCTAGTTACAGCTGAAGCAGCATGGCTTCTGACTGCGAACAACAAGATGATGACTGCATTAGTAAATCCATTCAGAGCCAACCCAGGGCCTGACACTGTGCTGTAATTACACGTAAATGATCTCATTCTTCAGAAGTTTCTCTTCTTCCTGCTAATGTTGCTCCCAAGTATAATCAAATATTACATTTGTTTTGTCAAAAGCATGAGAAAGAAGATTTAACAGAAGAGAACAAGATTCTGAGTGATTACATTTGGCACAAGGAGAGAAAATGGCTTTCATTCCAATAACAGTCCTCCTTGCAGCAGGGATTCTAAGGTCTGTGGAAATCTTTTGCTCTGGAATTTTAGCAGTCATTAAGTGACTTATGCCCTCAGTGTCCACAGATATTCACTGGCTGTTAGCACTTTTATAAAATTGCTAGCTTCAAAGGCCTAGTTTATTTCTCAGCTTCCTGCAGTCTGACAACAATGACATACTACATGCAATTAAATCCAAGACCAAATATGAGTGTACAATGTGCACAGAAATACTATACTAAAAGAACAGCAAAAGATAAGAAATACCAGAATTAAAGCTACATGTTCAAGATCTTACTCAGGCTTCCCTCCTTCCCTGACACAAGGATTGTTGATGTAGTTAAGACTCCATCAGTATATGATGAACTTTCAGCTAATGAATCATGGGTTACATTTTGCTTTTGTCATAGGACCCTGACTTACTCAGGGTACAATGGGCTTCTATGATTAATTGAGACTGCTCAGTGAAGAAGATTATTTTCTGTAAGTTCTTGGCTTTCACAGCCCTGCAGAGAGGGACCTGGGGGTCCTGGTTGAAGGCAAGCTGAACGTGAGCCAAGAGTGTGCTCTGGCAGCCAAGAGGGCCATCCATGTCCTGGGATGCATCAAGCACTGCATTGTGAGCCAGTTGAGGGAGGTGATCATCCTGTTCTACTCTGCACTGGTGCGGCCTCACCTCGAGTACTAGGGGCAGTTTGCGGTGCCACAGTATAAAAAGGATATAAAGCTGCTAGAGAGTGTCCAGAGGAGGGCCACTAAATTGCTGAAGGGTTGTGGAATAATTACTGGTGGTAACTTAGAAATCAAAATACAGCATTGTTCACACATGAAGGAAAGGTATAATGTCGAAGAAGATCCCAGGGAAGAATGCGACTGGTATGCAAAGAGTACTCTCCAAGGTGGTTTCCTGGACAACCTGGACTGCATATCAATACAGAGGATGGAGCGGAGAGGACTCCTCAGCCAAACTCTGTGAATGACTGCAGAAGAGCTGCACTGCACCAAGAATCTGATAAGCCACCTGTTTGCAATCCTGGGCCAACAGTCTGTTCCCATTTAGACAAATGCCATCCTTGTCTGAACTTTGAATGAACTTTGTCATGATAATACCAAAACACACCTCTGGCCACCACCCTGCTGAGCGCACATTCTGAATTTTAGGTAACCTATACCTTAAAAGGGAAGTGAAGAGTTTTTACCAATCACAATAAAAGTATGACTACACTCACTCAAGCTCTACCTTGAAGGTAAAACCAAAATAAAAGTAGCCCAAAGAAAGGGAGATGTCAGAGAAGATACCATCATGGACAAGTCAAGGAAGATACAATCTCATACCTCTGACCTCTGGGATCAATCAACAGGCTGAGCCTCTCTTCCTCCCTAATAGGGACTCCTTTGGCTAAGATTTAAACTTCACCAAGGACTTTCTTGTAGACTTAAATATCTCTATAGAATTGTTTTTTAACTTAACACTTTTAGTAATCTGTAACCTTGATGCTTGTATATACTTCTGTAGACACTAGATTTAGCACCTGAAATCCACACAAATCTGTATTATTCCTGTTGCTTTATTAAAGCGCCTTATCCACTTATTAATTTGCTGCATAATTTCTCACTGGGCACCACCTGATAGGCAGTAAAATCCATATATTGTGATTGGAAGGAAGGTGCAGGGTACTATCAAGTCAATCCAGAATTAATGCACCAGGACTTGTAGTGCCACATTGAGTAAACTGTTCCTGTCTATAACTAGGCACACCGTTCCCCACTGGAGACCACTAAATTCTGCAGGTTTAGCTGTGAATCCATAAATTGTAGGTAGATGGGAGTGCGGTGCACTATTGAGTGAATCCGCTGTTGTCGGACTCAAGGTGCAAAATTGGGCACCACTCAGGATCTAAGCGTAGCTGCCCCCAGCTCCTCTAATATCTGAGGGTAAGCTGGGATGCAAGGGGTTTATTTCCTGCCAAATTGCTTTACCACCCTTTTCATGCAACAGAAAATTGGCATCACAGACAGGATTGCTATGGATACACTGCTGCAGAATTATGACTGTACCCCTTCCCCAGCTGGGAAGGAGTGGGCCCAAAAATTTTGGAAGGATGAAAAGAAAGTGATATAGTGCATTGAACCGTGTTAGGCTGCTTTAAAACTTAAAGCAGGAAAAGGTAAATGTATGATTTGTGCGGTTTTATGTGCCTGTTTATCTTGTGCACAACAAGAAGCTAAAGAAACCCCTGCTCCCACTCTGATTTCCTCTCTAGAATACACAACTCTGAAATCTGAAAATGAGGTGCTAAAATCATCATTAGCTTTTGAAAGGGAGGATAGAAACAAAAAGCAGCAGCACCTAGAGAAAGAAATAGAAGCTTAAAAGTAAACAGAATTTTTACTGTCTTTGAAAATTAAATTTCTGCAAAAACAGTTACAAGAAGAAAGAGAAAAAAAGACAAAAATTAGAAGAAAAGGTCGAGATGATGCTTATGCAGGGTCCCCACCCCATCTATCTTGTACAGATCAGGAAACTGATAACATTTCCTGAAGACTGGGATGGAAATATCTGGGGTGATCCTTAGGATAGTGAGCCAGAAGATGATATTTTGTTCCAAAAATCTTTCTGAATATGAAGCCCGACTCATTATTAAAACAGAAACAACTGTGGAACCTTGTGGTGGTAATTCATGACATGCTACACATACCATCCTCTGGGATCCTTTGCAACTGACAAATTTGCAAGAAAGATATAGCAGAAAACCAGGTGAAACTGAAACTGAATACTTGTGGCGAGTAGGCCTAAGTGGCGGTGACCGAATAATGTTGAGTGAGGAGGAAACAATGGGCTATTGGGGTCTGGGAGTTTTGTTAAATTTAGGACCCAACCCGACTGATACACCTCACTCTATCACCGGCTGAGTATCTTATTGGGCTGGATGAATAGACACTATAGAGTGGGGTGAACCCTAGATAATTCCCATTAAGTATCTGAGCGAGCTCTCTACAGCTGCTTGCATGCGAGCTATACACGACCTAGGACCCCATGGTGTCCCACTATCTGCTACAGTAGATTTTGCAGTGTTAAAACCACTGATTAGAGGAGTTCTGGCAATTCTTAAACCCTAGTTAGTTGCAAAATGGGATGAGATTAAAAGAGATACCGGATATAACTGAAGCCTAGGCAATACCGCTCCTAAACAACTCCCCAAATGGGCAGAATTAACGCACAGCATTGTTAACTACAGCTATGAAATGGGCTGAGATACTGCTCCAGGTGAAAAACAAAGCCTGAAGCTCTGGGGAGGAGAGCACAAACTAAGACCCATGAAACAGGGAACAAAAACTAGATTAAAGGGAAACAGATTTTAAAACCCGCAAACAGAACCTCGAGAAGAGAAGAATGAATTGTGGAAAATTGCATTAGCCCTACTCATTCCCAGAGCCTCAATTCAAGGTGAACCTACTGGCATTATTTAGAGTTTGGTTGAAACTTTCAGAAATGAGATAACAGTGAAAAGGAGTGCATTTCAACTCCTGCACCAGCCCCCAGCAAGGAAAATAACCCCTTCCTCCCCTTAGGGAGGAATTGCAAGAGACAAGCCAAAACACATGTAATGTCTGGAAGGCAATTGGGCCTGCCTGTCCAGAAAGTGGAGGCTTATCAGTAGATAAGTGATGATGGCCCAAGCATTTTAATTCCAACAGGTCCTCGAAGACAATTGACAAAGTTTTAATAGATACAGGAGCACAAATTTCAGTACTAACACAACAATATGCCGAGAAGCTGGGCATGCGACCCGGACGACAAAGATTTAAGATTACCAGTGTGAATGGGGGGAGTGTTGTGTGTTCAACTGCCAAAGTCAATGTATGGTTCCCTGTTGAGAAACATATGTTGAGTACTTGCTTTGCAATTAAAGATCATCATGAAAATATTTTAGAGTTTGGTGTTTTAAATGGAAGAATTAAAAAATCAGTCACTGGGACCAGTGCACCCCCATGACCCTATTATAGCTAAATGGGGTTTTGCTGAACATGCTGTTTATTGTAATTTGTTCCATACTGGCTCCAAAGGTCCATACCAGACCAGGAGAATATCCTACGGGGTTTTACACCGGACAACCTGTACTGGTGAAAATGCCCCAGATCAGAACTGTACTAACGTTGCTAACCATGCCTAAACATCTCTATGCATGGGAAGCTAGAGAATGTTCAGGAAAAATACATTGAATCAATACTCAATGGATCGCACCTTCCTTTTAACTCTGCTGGTCAAGAAAGACTGAGCATATTTTATTTTTATTTTTATGTTTATAGGAACCCTAAATGTGCTGCATGTGAACAAACAGATTGACCTATGCTAACTTTGAGTGCATCCAGGGGATCCTGTTGTTTGTACCAATACACCAATCTTAGCTGTATTGGCAATTTTATTGTATACAATCATCTGGAAACTGAAATTTTAAAATCAAATTTATGATATTATGTTATGTCTTGACAGTGCAATTCCCTTTGTTTTGTAATCAAAGAGACCCAGAATGGCTGTGGTTCCTAGCTCATGTTAGGCACAATGCAGTAATGGGGAAAAATCCAAACCTAGTCTCACACCTTCTGTCTGAGACACCCATTGGTAGCCACCCCAAAACTCACACGACAGCTTTTGACCCTTGGGACCATGTCTTATCAAGATACACTGCAAAGATTGGAACACCACAAGACAAAAACTTGAATCTCTCAACTCTAGTGATATAAGAGAATGAAATACACTCCAAACAAAAATGGAGTTGGAATGACTCTCCTCGGATGGTTAAACTTCAAGCCACCCCAGGAAAGAAAATATAAATCAGTTGTTGAGTGACCAATGGATCTTCCTATCATAGGCCAACCAAAATTAAGACATTTGATATGCCAAGGCCTGGGAAACAGGCCTAAGCTAATTGTTGACCCCTAGACAGTCCTTGTAAAGATTATATTTGTTATAATGTTTATAGTGCAACAGCATTCAGCAACTTTTTAGCAGCTATCCACAAAAGTAATAATACATGTAATCAGCAAATGTCCTTGGTTAGGACTGAAGCTGATGGTGAGACCGGACAGACCTCAGTTAAGAAATATGTGGCTAACACTGCAAGGACAGAGATACTCCCTTGGATTTCTCCCCAAGGACTGGCCAGACTTTGGGCGGAATCCAACCTGGAGGATGATGGGCCAGATATTTCTGCACAAAGGAAAATGAAAGTCATCCTGACTTGCTCAGTTTGTCAATTAAGCACTATAAAGCTGGATCCCCGTGCAGTGACTCTTTGGTGGCCTCATCTGTGGGTGGATGCACTACGCAGGACTTCCCAATTGCTGGAGAGAGGTTCTCCATATCCTAGCTGCTCTGAGGCACCCCAGCGACTGTGAGTCTGGATGATAGTAAATAAGGCAATTGGTGATGTATCTTTCTTAATCACTATAGTTAACTTCACAGAGTAATGACTAGATTTGTAGTAATTTGTGTTGTTGCTTAGCAATATACTTAGCTTACTCTGATTGCTCACTGCATTGTTTCCCTTTTGTATCATTTTAAGATAAGTAGTAAAATAAGCTTAATCTTTTGGTTGGTGCCGGTGTCCTTTCTGTTGACCCCCATTAACTGGCAAAACTTTGGGTAAAACAAAAGCCCATATTGATTCTACCAGACTGGCAAAATACAATGCCAAATGTTACAAAATAACAAAACCACATTTAGACTACTGGTATAATTTCACCTGTACCAAACCTACAGTTGTGTACTGTCTTTGGGGTCACAGAAACACTGAGCTACTATTTGAATTTATGATTGATATGGCAAAGTCTGTGCCAGTTATAAAGGACACAAAGCCTCAGTCCCCACCAATTCTGGATGACATAACTACCCAGACACCCATTAGTCTAACTCCCTATATTTTCAACATTGGCCCTTATGTGATCAAAAATACTGGTCAACAACAAGTATTGTTTAATCCATCATACTCCCTCAAACGAATGGAGTTATTGATGCAGACTAACATATCTGTAATCAAACTTACCTGCTCACCCTCCCTGGATACATCTTATGCAGGATGGTCAGCATGGTTGCATAGGCGAACCCTCACTGCATCAAACGGGAACAACAAGGATTTATCTGTGAGAGCAATACCATTAAGGCACAAGACAATTGTCTTCACACTGAACAAAATGTCTGTCTTTTTGAAATACACCCTGATGAAACCCCAGAAACTGTACTTGTATATAACAGAAAAGGATGTGTTTGCATGAGAATGTTTTGTGATCTCATATTTGTAGATGACATTGTTGTAAATATGAATAATCACTCAAATATCTGTTTCTGTAACTTTACAAAAATTGTAGGATGCTGTTTTAGTTACTCAGCTCCTGTAACATCTTACCAATTGCTACAATCCAACTATATGCTGGTTTGTGGACTGCCACTTGTCCCTGTTGGGTTGAATCTAACTTTGGTGAAGAAACTACTCTGACATGATGACCTGAAGTCATTGTTGAAACAGGCCCAAGAAAATGGACAAAGGACTCTGATTACTGTCTGTCATGACGTAGAAGAAATACATCAGGTGTTGGAAAGAATCAAGAGAGACAGACAACGTAGATGGTGGGACACTCTTTTTGCATGGTCACCAATTGCCACAGCAATCTTCAAGAAAATGTTTCACCTTGTTGTAGTTTTATTAATATTCACTGTATTATACTTTGCTTTGACAATTGCAGTGTATGTTAAACTTTGGATTATGATGAAGCATTTAACCCTTTTAATGTCCCCACAAGATGTACATGTACTTGATGATCCACATCACGTCATATGTGGCATCCCCTGTCCTTTTAAAACTAGGACTTAGAGGGGAAGCCGTATGAGGAGAGGCTGAGGTCACTTGGTTTGTTCAGCCTGGAGAAGAGGAGACTGAGAGGACACCTCATCATAGTCTATAACTTCCTCACAAGGGGAAAAGGAGGGGCAGGCTCTGATCTCTTCTCCCTGTCGACCAACAATAGAACCAGAGGAAATGTCAAGAAGATGTGCCAGGGCACGTTGAGGTTGGCCATGAGGAAAAGGTCCTTACCCAGATATTGGTGGAGCACTGGAACAGGCTACCAGGGAGGTAGTCATGGCACCAAGCCTGACAATATTCAAGAAGCATTTGGACACATGGTCTGAATCTTGGGATTGTCCTATGCTAGGACAAGAGTTGGACTCAACGATCCTTGTGGTTCCCTTCTAACTCACAATATTCTATGATTCTATGATTGTGTATGCATCTGTAGATTAAGTCCAGTGATAGCAGAACCAGTCCTGAGAACTTGGATAAGTCCCCGTAATGAAGAGAGGCAGAAATTTGTATCACCTCTAGTACAGTGTGAGACCAAGCACACTTTAACTA
The DNA here is from genome assembly GCF_000700745.2 of Antrostomus carolinensis. Lineage (NCBI taxonomy): Eukaryota > Metazoa > Chordata > Aves > Caprimulgiformes > Caprimulgidae > Antrostomus > Antrostomus carolinensis. The sequence continues at coordinate 100,872 of NW_010339022.1, forward strand.
CACCTTGTTGTAATAACTCTCTATCCTCAATACTGATGTTGCTGCATGACTGGAGAACATCAGCAACTTGCTGTATTTTGTAGCATAGTATTGCTGTGAGACAGGACATTTTGATATAGCATATATCAAAAGGAAGACTATTAAACCACAAATGAAGGTAACATATACTTACTGGTCACCTTAACCTAGTCACATCAATCTAAAAAAAAGATAACCAGAATTAAACAAGGAAGTAACTCAGCAGGGGGCTTGAAACCACATGAATGCCTTCAAAACTGAGCAGTTCCTACATATTCTTAGACTGTGAAAAACCCAGCAACTGCACACATTCACCTGCCTTTCTTTTTCTAGAAATTTAGCTTGTACAGATTATTATAACTTTTATCACTGCTTAAATGTATTTATTGAATACAAATTTAGCCATACCTAATCAATGCCACAAACATGAGTGAAATGAACTAATCTAGTGTCAGAAGGACTCTGACACTTTCTAATTGATTTTGTTAATCTCTGTTGTGTGGCGTCTTTCTTTTCCAGAAGAATATAGCTGGGGAAGTACTGCTTGGTATACATAGTACAGCTGAAGAAATCACTGTACATTAGTATATCAAGTGACTTGGGAACATCAGTTGTAAAATTCACACATGCCGAAAAACATAAAGAAATCACAAAAAGGATGATTTGTAAGTAAATATTTCAGTGTATTTCAGTCAACTTTAGATTGACAGAGTAATGTAGCACAAGAGAGGATGTGAACATGAACAAAAGCACATGCTTAAAACATCCTTCCCCATACCTTGCCATTTTTTTCTAATTTGTTGTACACTTTTAAGGCCTGGCTTTCCTAATCAAAATGTAAGATTTAATAAAAGCTGCAGCTGAACAGAACAAAATTACAGCACTCTCTAATATCACAAACAAAATTAACTTTGAATTATGTGAATTAACCATGCCTGACAAATTATCATTCAGCTCTGAAATTAAATTCTTTCATACCATTGGATTTGTTTGTTGATCTCAAGTAGGCAAAAGTAGTGTTTAATAATGTAATAGTGATGCTTGGCTGAGAATATTTTTGAGATATATAAGAATTTATCCAAAATAAACTATGGAAGTGCTATTATTAGCCCATTTGCAAATACTATATAATACTGGAACTGCATGATAATATTACAGAAATGTTTTATGTCACTACAGTTTACTCTATGTTTAATAGAACTTCTTTTTCTGATTACCTCTTTACGTTGATCTGGTAATATCTCTATTTAGCTATGCATGCAATCCACAGCGTAAGTATGTTCAACACAACATAGTTATCCACTTCTGAAGTGCTTATAATCTGAAATAGCTGGGCAGCTTTTTACTACTTCAGAATTACTTGTAACACTATACTGCATTGAATTGCAGTTCTACAGTGGTTGGCTACATCAATTTTCACTCTCCTCCTTCAGACTGACAGTTTGATGGTTATCATGTTCCTTCTTCTTTCTCACTAAACTGTTATGCATAAGAGAGAAACTTTGTGGTGTTTTCAAAACTTAGATCTCAGAAGGACGAAACTAGGACAAACAAAAGGGTAAGAATTCTAATATATCTTCTGAAGGTTTCTGATAAGCCTTCTAAGTTTACTTACTAAGCCTAACATCAACTGAACCCAACGAGAAAAGTGCTTTTGTCTTAAGCTAAGGGGACATGAAAGGGATCAAGTATTTGAGAGTAAGGTTTTCTGTATTCATTCAGTAACAGTCTTGCAGAAATGACAGAGCTAGATGAGCAGAAAAAGTTAATTGGTGGTATTACAAAAGTAACACCTCTTCACTCTGGAAGAGTACATGCTACTTAACTCACCTTAGTAAGTTTCCTGTCCCACTATCCCAACAGACTGGTGATAGCCACAGAGAAATCTGGCAACAAATGCCTGCAATTTTTTCTGACAGCTGCTCTACCAAAAACCCCATAAAACTGCATATTTCAAAAGCACTTCATGATCTTGGATTTTTTTTTTGGACAAAATACTTGGGAGACAATTATTAGCACTATTATTCAAGAACTGTTGAATCCCACATCCCTCTCCCCATGTGTGATAATCAAGCCTTTTTAATCCTTCACTTCTGACTAATCTCTTCCAGTTTTGTAGTTAAGGGAGACTTCCAAGATAGAGTCTGTCTGCATTGCTCCCAGAAGAGCTTTGTGAAGAGTCTCTGATGGAAGTATTGAGAAGTTCCTTTTTGGATCTTTTCTGCACTAACTGGCACTAAAGGGTGAGGGTAGGGCCACAGCACTGGCAGTGCTTTCTCCATTGGTTAAGCATGCAGGAATGAATGCAAAGTCACTTTTTCACATTACTACTGCTCAGTAACATGCAAAGGAGTTATTTAAACCTTCCTGAGGCTGCAGATACCACAGAGTATGCCGGAGGGTGCTGCCATGAGAACATCTGTAATTTGTATGTGTCAAGTCAGGCAACATACAGGTAAAGTGAAGTCTGTTACAATATTTCATGCAAAATTGTAAATCTTTACAATTTTGACACTATTTAATTTGTTTTCCCAAGCATTATGTAAAAGGGCTGTTTTGATGGAGCAATAATGAAAAGCTACTGTGCAGCTTAACAGTAAAAGGACTACACTTTTTGATATCTTTTTTCTCTCCACGCAACCCTGGAAGGTTCTCACAGGTTTTCTTTTTATTCTTGTTCTGTAGATGATTACTTAAGATGATAAATCTGAGGAACCTGCCATGATCAAGCAGGAGTCTATGGAAAGAAAGAGAGTAGAAAATCTTACCAATGACCATCAAAAAATATTCAGGTGTTGGGGGTTTTTTTAATCAACAAAATTAACCAGCCCTTAAGAACTCAGGTTTTTTCCTCCATGCTGGCTGAAAAAATTGCATAAGTAATTTAAATTATGTATGCATATCCCTTAAAGAAAATCCAGAGGCAAAGGAAAAAATATGTTCTATTTCATATTTGTTTGTAATCAGTTCAGAAATAGTAACAGTGAAGGCTGAGTTACATGGCAAAATTATCTATTTTCACCATATATTGGGTTTGTGTGCCCAGGTTTTGGTAGCAGGGAGGAACAGGGGTGACTTCTGTGAGAAGCTGACAGAAGCTTCCCCTATATCCGACACAGCCAATGTCACCAGCTCCAAGACGAACCCACCACTGGACAAGGCCAAGCCCAACATAACAGTGGTAATATCTCAGTGATAACATGTTTAAGAAAGGGAAGAAAAAAACCCTCACATTTTGTACTTAGAGAGAAGACTGAGAATATGGGTGAGTAACAACTCTGCAGACATCAAGGTCAGTGAGGAAGGAGGAGAAGGAGATGTTCTACGTGCCAGAGCAGAGATTCCCCTGCAATCAGTGGTGAAGACCACAGTAAGTTACCCTGTCCCCCTGAAGCCAATGGAGGTCCATGGTGGAGCAAATATCCACGTGCAACCCATGGAGGACATGATACCAGAACAGGTGGATGCCTGAAGGTGGTTGCAGCAGATTCCTGTCAGGACCTGTGGTCCCTGTGGAGAGAGAGAGGGGAACCTACATTGGAGCAGGCTTGTGGTACTCATGACCCTGTGGGAAACCTGCACTAGAGCAGTCTGTTCCTGGACTGCACCCCATGAAAAGGACCCATGCTGAAGCAGTTTGTTAAGAACTGTTATTCATGGGAAGGACTCATGCTGGAGAAGTTCATGGAAGACTGTCTCCCATGAGAGGGACCTCACACTGGTGCATGGGAAGAATGTGAGGAGTCCTCCCCCTGAGAAGGAAGGGGCAGCAGAAACAGTATAAGATTAACTGACCACAACCCCCATTCCCTGTCCCCCTGTGCCACTGGTGGGAAGGAGGTGGAAATCAAGAAAAAAGTTAAGCCTAGGAAGAAGGGAGGGGTAGGGGGAAGATGTTTGCAGATTTCATTTTATTTTTCATTATTCTACACTGATTCAATTGGTAATAAATTAAATTCATTTTCCAAAAGTCTGTTTTGCCCATGATAGTAATGATCTCTCTTTGTCCTTATCTCAACCCACGAGCCTCTTGTTATATTTTCTCTCCCTTGTCCAGCTGATGAGCAGGAGTGATAGAGTGGCCTTGGTGGGCACCTAGTTCCTAGCCAGGGTCAACCCACCACACACACCCATTCAGCTTTCCATTTTCTTTATTCAATGGGTTGGCTAAAGCAAGAAATATTAACCAATATTCTAAAAGATGGAATATATTAGTCATAAAATATTGGAGTATCATAGCAAGAATTTACCTATTTTGATGGGTTCAAATAGCAGAATTTCATGTAGGCAAACAGAAGGATGTACAGCTTACTTAATAGATAATGATGTGCCTTTTAAATTTTCACACTTGTTTCTTCCTGAAGTTAAGGACAGTTTATGTTCACAATAATATTTAAGGAAAATAACATATGTAAATTCTAACTGCTGTTTCTTCACTTCAAGTAAAATCCACCTACACTGAAACTTCCATATCGATCTGAATTAAAAGAGTAATTTGAGCTTTCTGTTAGAAGGGAAGGTAGGGAACTCTAATTTGGAGTGATCATCAGATAACACAGAAGGACACCAATATCAATGGATAAGGTTAGACTGGCCAAAACAAATTCTGAGCACTTTTGTGATTTGATTAGCTCTATGCTTCTGGATACCATCAGAGACATGCTGAAAGTATTTTGTTAAAGTCAGATAACATTCCAGCCTGAAACACATCAATAGGTTAAAGTTATTACTGATAGAATCTTGTGCCTCAGGTAAGAAAGAGGAAAGAATTAATATCTCATTGCAGGAGCACCCATCAGTGTTAATGCTGAAGGAAAACACCAGTAGTGCAGTATTTCAGAGTACAGTGGTCAATGAAGAAGTGTTTCTAAACTTTTAAATAAGACATCCTTTAACTATTTCATAAGATGTTTTTCTAAAAAATTAATAACTAAATAATCTTAAATTGAAATATAAATTTACATAATGCACACTGATGCAGTATCTTACTAATAACTATATATATATTTCTATTATGAATATATAAAGAGCAAGTGGATTTTTCTCACTAGCACAGGGATATCAATTTTTTGCTTCTCTGCCATTTTGTTTAGTTCTTTAATAATTTTTTCCTGTAGTACAGACGTTTGTAAACTTCTATATAAAGAGTATAGAGTCGCTGAACTTTCATATTCAGCAAGGAATGTTCTTGAATCCTTGTTAAACTTGTTTCCCTAAAGCTACCTGCAGCCTTTCTTACATCTATTCCTTGGTACAGAACTGTCAAAAAATAGAATTCATACCTTGTCTTGCTTCTCTTTTTTAAATTTTTGGATCACATTGCCTATGCAAAGCTAAAAGGAGAGTCAGGTGGGGAGGTGCTTTTAGAAATTCTCTCTCCAATCTCAAGAGGGACTTGTGAATTTATTAGACATACTTCAAGCAATTGCAATTGAATAAATTGGCCTGAAATGAATTGTTCACAAAGAAGCCTTGCTTAAATTTGGACTTTTTTTCTTTTTTCTTTTTTCTTTTTCTTTTTCTTTTTCTTTTTCTTTTTCTTTTTCTTTTTCTTTTTCTTTTTCTTTTTCTTTTTCTTTTTCTTTTTCTTTTTCTTTTTCTTTTTCTTTTTCTTTTTCTTTTTCTTTTTCTTTTTCTTTTTCTTTTTCTTTTTCTTTTTCTTTTTCTTTTTCTTTTTCTTTTTCTTTTTCTTTTTCTTTTTCTTTTTCTTTTTCTTTTTTCTTTTTTTCCCTTATCAGGTTGTGTAAAAAGAACAGAGGTCATAAGAAACTTTCAGTTTCCTTAAAATTTTTTGTATTAAAATGATGAACAGTTCTTGGGTAGGATGACTGACCCCTTCCTATACCTTTTTTTGAGACTTTGGTGAAGAAGTCTGAAAAGCAGGAAGACAGGCTCTCCTGGCTATTTGGACTAGTAGGTGATTCCCTAGCACAAAATGTATTTTCAGTCTTTTGAAACCCATGCCTCAGCAGGGGCAATGAGCAGCTAAACCACAGCACAGTTCATTATCACCTCTATTTGGGGGTGAGAGTATTAGGGGCAATTGGTCTGGGTTATTTCCCCAGCTCCTTTCCAACCTAAATTATTCTGATTCTATGTCTATAAATCCCACACTTTAGAGAAATAGTTATGTCTGTCAGCAAATTCAGGACCCAGATTTAGAGGCAGTATCTTATTTAGATGCCAAATTGGGTACTGCAAATAATTTTGCCTATTATTTTACGACTCTTAAGAGGCAATAAAGTAAATTATTAAAAAAAAAAAAAGATAAATGACAGGTTCACCTACTACATGTGCAGCTCATCCAAAGCACAGCTAATTTAGGTACTGCAATTACATAATTAACAAACATCTAGGAGACATTGAGGTATCTGTCTCTTTGTTGAGAGGCTAAGGAAACTTCTACAGATACTAAGATTCCAAGGAAACAAAGGAGTCAGTTAACTTAGGTCTTTTGTGTCCACTTTCTCAGAACAATTTCATGGTTCTAGAATTTTATCAGGAAGTTTGGGTCTGAATTTTAAGTTCTATTATTCCTGAAGAAAAGTAAACCTACTTTTTCCCATTATCTGCTCTGCCTACCAGAATAGGATATCTTGAGTGAAAGTAATGCTTTTTTTTTTTTTTTTTCTTTTCAGGTGGATCCTCTCTGTAGGACAGGGATGCTGAAGTGAAACTCAAAATAGGAGCTGACAAAATTAAACACTACTCTGTCTTACCTAGATGCCTCAGCCATAAACAGAGTAAGAGCTGCTCCCTGGTCGATTTTTGTCCCTTGATGACTGCCAATAAAATGTGTGAATAACTCCAGGAGCAGAGATAAACTATGAACAGTTCAAGAACATGAGGTCAAGCACAAGTACCATGAAAGCATAATTGCTCATGCCTAGTGCTCTTCTAGTCCCCTAACATGTGTTGTCCACCAGGAGGGCGGACTACTCTGAATTCCACCATAATACTCACACACACTCTTTGTAAACTGTATTTCTGGTCTAGTAAAGTAGGCAAACTAGATTGCTGTTTGGGAGATGAGTGAGGACGCTGATGTGTAAGACCCTCTTAGGCAGGATTTATATTACAGAAGATCACATCTCATGTTCCCTGACATCCTGCACAGATTCTTGAGGGATGACAAAAGACTAAGTGACTTGGAAGCAGTCATAATGGAAAATACTGACAAAAGTAATTTAATGATATTTTCCTCTCACCAGAAATTCAAAGATTTAAAAATCAGGTGAAAAATGAGGTATGACTCAATAAATGGAACAAAGCAGGTAAAAAGGAGGGGAGAGTGTCAACTCTGGTGGGGGAGGATTGATGAAGAATGGACAAAACCAATTTTTGAAAGCTAACTTTTTACAATTGATCAGGATTAGAAAGAATAATTAACATAATTCTGAATAATTTGAAAGTTTCTAGTGAAAACTTAGTTAGAATCAACATATTATTGTAGAATTGCTACAGATTTTCCTTTTTCTAACTAAAAATTGTTCATCTGAAAGCTTTCAATCAGGGGTAGAAAGTGTCTTGTAGTTAACAGCATGCAAGATTTGCTAAGCATGCAGAAGTTCAACTTACATCTCACTGCTGAATGGCATTCTGGAGTATATTGCTAGTTATATTCAGAGCAAAACAATTCACAAAAATGCTCAGATCAGAGTGCATTGACACAAATAAAGCAGTAGCAAATTTGAGCTAATAATTTCCTAAACAGCAGCTAAACCCCAGCCAAGACCAATTTGAGTATTCTGTTCTGAGTAGAATCTGTCACACATTTCTGGCTTTTTGTTCAATGATGGTTTATTTTTAAATTATCTTCCAAATAGTAGTGAGGTTTATATATGTCAGACCACAAAACAGAACAAAACACCATGTGTGTGTGCATGCTAATGAACTATAATTACATGATTATTAGTATTAGCAAAACAGAAAAGCAGATGTCTTTTTCTTTTTTTTTTTTTTTAATAAAAAGGCTTTTATAGAAGCAGCTATAAGCTAACCTTATGTGAAATGTATAGAGAGCATCTGATATATCACTGCTGCCTGTACAGCATCAGTCAGGTCTGGTCTACCACAAGACTTCAGGATTTTTCCGTAAGGTAACAAAAATAATACAGATGACTTAAAGGTGACGTATTTAACACTACCTAGCTATGTAGTCTCAAATCCCAAAGTGTGGAAAGAAAAAGCAATCAGAATTGACACGGGACGTTCAACATCAATACATCACCACAACAAACACAAATGTTGTTAAAGAAACTCAAAAAATGCTGTAAAACAAGAAAAACTGCATTGACTTATACTGAAATATATTTTCTCCCATAACAAGCAATAAAAAACATTTAGGGAAAGCATGTAAAAATTAGGCATGGGCTGAATGGCAGTGCTGATGTAATCTCGCACTTTCTGGAAATCAGGTGTTCAGGAACTGTTAGCTGGAGGTTTATCTCTTCTGAAAAATTCTCTTGTTTCTAATAAAAACTTCTCAAGCTTTCCTTCAATCAGGTTGCAGCTTGCAGAACTAAAGACGTATATGTTTACATATATGTTTACAGATCTGAAGACCTATATGTTTACACGTCAATATGTGACCCCAAACAAGCTTTGGAGCTATGATCTATTTTTATTTTATGAAAAACTTTACTTATCCCTTTCTCACCCTCAAATTTTGTCAAAATCTCATTTTCAATATTGTTATTACCTACAAATCAGACCTTCTATGCCATGTTCCTCTTCTGTTTATTATGTCCCCACTGCAACTCCTCCCAGTTCTTAAAACAGGACACCAGTCCTTCCTCCTCTTTTGCCTCCCTAACATCTTTTTATGTGACTTACACTCTGCCTCACATCCAAAATCATACCCTTTCAGAGTGACATCCTAATTGTACCCTGACATTCTGTCATGCTCTCCCCTTTACTGTTCCAATCCACTGCTTCTTCCCAAGATTTGTGCTCTTCCTCCACCCTGTCCCTTAAATTCCAAGGGGGTTTTTGGCTGAATATTTTCTCGTATTTTCATAAGAATTTTCAGGGAATACCTGACATAGGAAATTAAACTCTTGCAAAATTATTGGCAGCTTGGTCTCGAGTACTGAGTCTTCAGTAATCTTAAACACAGGAAACTACCTTTAGTGCTTATTACTTCATGTGCTATTTCCCTTATCACCTATTAGTGGATTGGGTTTTTTTTTCCTTAGATGTGGTTATCTCAGATTTGTAATATAAGTAAATAAATAACCCAAACCCACAGCTGGTATAAACCCAAAATATCTCACTGATGATAGTGTAACTATTCCCCTTAGTACAAAGTGAGGCCTGTATCACTGATTTTCTAATTGTTTTATAGACCTGAGAGATTAAATCCAAATATCTATATAGTCTGAGGCTGCCATTTCAGTGTTCTCTCCCCATTTAATCTATTGAATTTTCCTAGTGAGTTTATTTGCAGATCATTTCAACTGTAAACAAGCAGGGGTTTCCCAGAGGGCCTACTTGCACAGTATTTCAAATGGGAAACACATTAATTGGCCTATCAATAATGTACTGTCTCATTTAATAAGGAAAAAAAACCCAAAACAGTATCAAACATTTGCTTCATTTTACAATAATCTGCAGTCTTAATACCCAATACCAAACCATGAATATTCATTTTTCCTCAAAAATAATAATAAAATAAAAATGATAATAAAATAAATTAATAATGGTGGGAAACCATAAATTCACCTCAAAAGGTTTAGAAAGTACATGCTTCTCTCAAAAATAAATATAACACTATATTTATTGATACTATCAATATTGATATTTATATATCAATATAATATATTATTGAAGCTTGAATAATAACAAGGAAACAATGCAGGGACAGGAGTTTTCTCTTCTGTCACCTGAAATTAGAAGTTATTTTGCTGATTTATACATTCAGAAATGTAACAAAGATTATGCAAGGGAGAGCTGTCTGTTCTTCAGCAATTCTTGATCACATTTCAAATGAAGGTTTTAATTGAGAACCACCTTCTTAGTGTGACAATTCCTGTGATACAATTAGTTACATACTAAAATTCCACTTTTGGAATCATTATGGCCACTTGATTCTTCAGTATTTCAAATTTATGTATGATTATGTGGAAAAAAAATAGCTACATCTGTTAAGTCTTTAAAATAGTTTTCTTTATATATGAGCAATATTTAGCTGGCACAATTCTTGCAGATCCTACTCCTCCTACTTTTGAATTTCTTATAAATATAACTTCATGTGCCTGGAAGAAAAAAAATCAATAAAAAGGAAGAAAACGGATATCTCACTTTTTTTTTTTTTTTTAATTTGTTAACAAGTAAATGTCAGAGTCCAGATAACTAGACTAATATTTGTGCACATTTCCCAATCATTTAGAAAACTGGGATCTCAAAGTATTTCCATGATTTTTGATATAAAGGTCAAGACTATTTTAACATAATGCTTGACTCATGTAAAAAATCTATAAGTTATGTTCCTGTCTTGCTTATTTTTCCCCTAACACATAAAGTAATTTTTGATTTTTTTTTTTTTAATTTTGACTGAGTTTTAGAAGTAAATTGTCCTGTTGGCTATGTCATTAGGTACATTAGTAGAAAAAACTGTATACCCTTAGTAAAGGTACAATCACATTTTAAATGTAACTAGTATGTTGGGTTTTTCCCATTTAAATTACTTCTTTCAAATAAGGTCCAGCTCTATTTTCAACCTAGAAGCCAACATTTCCTGATGAGAACTTTCTGCAATCAGTTACATTCCATATGCACCCCTAAACACCTATTGTCAATTTGGATACTTTAAGATACCTTGTCTAGCTTCCAGACGCCACTCCAGAGGTGCCTGGTTCTCATAGTAGACCTAAGTGACCTCTGCTGGTCTCATACTAATGTCTCAGGTATCCTGGAATGTCTCCAGTGGCTCTTTTTGTCTGTATTTGGTGCACTGAATCAAGCTTCTCATGTCAGAGAGTATGAATTCACTGTGTTACCTCTCTGTGACAGAATTTATGTTCACCTAGTTAATTAACAACATCCTTCACCTTTCACCTCCCTTTTTTTAAACTCATCAGATTAGATATTGTGAAAATTTATCTATTATGGTTACTGCTTTTTAGGCTATTGCTGAACAGCTATTTCTGCTATTGTATCATCTCTATGGAGATATTATCCCAGATTCTCAAAAGATATTTTGGACAATTATTAAGTACTTCTGGTAATCCAAATTTAAGTGAATAGCATTGAACATACAATTACAGATCATAATACATCAGTGATTTATAATGCTGCATTTTTCAGTACTATTCGTGCTTCACAATTTTTTGTTGGCTTGTTGATCTACTGTCCCATAGTGAGTTAATATTTTGACCGTGATTTACAATGTTGTTGAGGTATCTGCCCGAACAATAAGCTGTAGCTTTTAAGACACAAACAATTAAAAGGATTTTTTTCCATGTACCCAGTTGTGCCTTCTAGGCTGGTCCAGCAGGAGATTCTTCTAACAATCTTTTCCAGTTTTTACATTTTTGAGTTTTTTCTTTCTTTCTTTTCCTTTCTTTTCTTTTCCTTTCTTTTCTTTTCTTTTCTTTTCTTTTCTTTTCTTTTCTTTTCTTTTCTTTTCTTTTCTTTTCTTTTCTTTTCTTTTCTTTTCTCATCTTTTCTTTTCTTTCCTCGTCTTTTCTTTTCTCTCTTTTCTCCAATCTTACTTTTCTATCTTAGCTAGTTTCTCATCTATGCCAGTATTTTAATTTCCATTCCATGACTAATGAATTATTCATTAACCTCAATAACCATGAAATTCTGATCATAATCCATTAAGCAGTGTCTAATTCTACAATAAGCCCTATTAACTTATATGAGATCGGCTGCAAAGCAAATTTATTATTCAAACTAAGTAGGGGTAGAAAAATATGTATTTAAATATATATCAGAACCACACTCATGGTCATTTTACTGTAGCACAGCAGATTTACAGTTTCAAATGCATAACTCCCAGCATTTCTATCACATCTATCCAGGTTTAGGAGTATTTTGGGGAGAGCAAATTGTGAGAGAAGAGTGTAAAATTTCATATTCAATCTGTGATTTTCCTTATTTGACAAGCCATTAAGTAAAAATAAAATAAATAGATAATAAAAAAAGAAAAAAATATATGTCTGAACTCTGCAAAGTTCATAGCTAAAGAACTGGTGTAACTACCTATATAACTGCATGTAAATCCAGTGGGTACTGTTTACAAAGTATTAGATTCAATAAAATTGTTGTTAAATATTACCAATGAGCTTTTTTCTTACACTGCTCAGCATACTGACAAGACTAATGAAGTTCTTCAGTGTCAAAGCCAGAGATTTATAGAAACTGAAATGCTTAAAAGTCCAGATAAGCCTCAAATATCTTTCGTTATGGAAAGGAAAAATTGCATTTGTAACTATGTACCACAAAAGTATTATGATCACTTGCAACTACTTGAACAAAATACAGCATAACAAGAAAAAAAAATCTAATAACTTTTCCTTCTGTAAATTAATCTCTTCCAAATACTGACAAGGATTCATTTTTTTCCACATCTTCTTTGGTCCAGATATGCAGAAATCAGGAGCAGAAACTATATAAAAGTGTATTGTCTAATCCCTCTGCTGCTGCAGCAGCAGATGAAAAAAAAAAGCTAGGTCCAGAGTTAAGTCCCACTTGGCACCTAACTGAAGTTGGGATAGCTATGGAGAGATGCCATAGCACATAGAAGATGTGAAGATGTTACCTACATTAAATGTCAGTCTGTTTGGTAACATTCATTTGTATTCCTTTGTCTTTTCCACAGTCACGAGACATTTCCATATGAACAAAAAGATGTGAGATTAGATAAAAATAACATATTGCTAAGTGACCTTTTTGCAGTGACCATTTTTTAAATTTTATTTTTTTTTTTTTTCCCCAGGAACTATATGAATAACTGATTATCTCCTCTAGTAACTGAACAAATAAGGCCAGATTGACACTGCTTAAATTCTACTTACATCCTTGTATTCATACAGTTAATTTTACTCTCTAGGGAATTTACTCAACTCTTTGATGATGTGCATCCACACAGTCCATCTGGAATCTTGGCCACAACAACCCCTGGCAGCACTACAAGCTTGGGGAGGAGTGGCTGGATTGCTGCTCAGCAGAGAGGGACATGGGGGTGTTAACTGATAGCTGAACATGAGCCAGCAGTGTGTCCAGGTGGCCAAGAAGGCCAGCTGCATCCTGGCCTGTATCAGAAACTGTGTGGCCAGTAGAGCCACAGAAGTCATCTTGCCCAGTACTTGGCACAGGTGAGGCCACACCTCAAATATTGTGTTCAGTTTTGGGCCCTTCATTCCAAGAAGGACATGGAGGTGCTGAAGTGTGTCCAGAGAAGGGCAGCAAAGCTGGTAAAGGGTCCAGAGCACAAGTCTTATGAGGAGTGGCTGAGAGAACTGGGTTGTTTAGCCAGGAGAAAAAGAGGCTGAGACCTTATTGCTCTCTACAACTA
>NW_010339023.1:0-2506 GCF_000700745.2 Antrostomus carolinensis
CCCAAAGCATTCTATGATTTTATGATAATTATATAGTAGGACGCAAAATACTTCATTATCATTATCAATCAGAACATCATGGAAAGTGAACTGTTCAGAAGCACCATCTACTTTTATTCTTCAGTCTTTCTACTCTGATTTCTTTTTCTCTATAGATTTTCCTACTGATAACTCCTTATTATATTAAGCATTTTTATTTCCTCAATTATAGACCATATTAAAATGTATTATTATTTTATATAATATCATTAGATTATAGAATATTTATATATTCTAAATATAAAATCATTTTAATATCTAAATATATTTACATACATAAATATATAATATTTTTAAGCCTCTAAATATCCTTTTCCCTTGTGACAGGAGAATGTTCTTCTTTTCCCAAGGCTTTACCATATTTGACTTCTCCCACCTTTTTGTAGTGTGAAAATCTTCAGAAGTCAGATGATATGTCTGGTTTAACCCATTAAAATTCATCATATAATGTATTTGCTTCTATAGCTATATTTCAAGCTCCCTTCCTCAGGCATCCCTTTCAATTTTCTCTTTATTCTGCATCTTCCCATATTATTTTACCCTGTAATGCTTCTAGCATTACCTGGAGCTATATATACATATATGTCATATAACATCACATTTAGTATATAAATGAGGGTAGACAGGAATGCTCGCTCTATCTTCCAGGATTGCAGTTTCAGGATTTTCTCTCCTCTGGGATGGCTAGCCAGGAAAAGGCTGGGCATTGATCAGCATGTGGTGAGCAATTGCACTGTGGATCATTCACTTGTATAGTCTATTATTACTATTATTATAATTATTTTAATTTCATTTTATTTCACTTATTAAAGTGTATTAATCTCAGTTTACAGGTCTTCCTACCTTTGCCTCTTCAGTTCTCTTCCTAGTCCCTGGGGTGTAGGAGAGTGAGAATGTGGCTGTGTGGTGTTTGGCTGCCAGCTGAATTAAACCATGACAGAGTCTAACATATATACATAGTGTACTGGGTCTGACTGGGATGCCATGAATTTTCTTCATAGAAGCCTGTATGGTGCTGCTTAAGATTTGTGGAAAACCATATTGAAAACATACACTTTGAAACGTGGTTTAGCTGTTGCTGAAGAGTACCTGGACAACATGTTTTTCCCATGCTGTCCCACCAGTGAGTAGGCTGGGTGTTCAGAAGAAGTTGGTGGAGGACAGCTGATCTCAACATGCCAAAGGGATATCCCGTACCATGTGACAGAACACTCAGAAATAAAAGCTGGGGATAGGAAAGAGGTAGCAGGGGACACTGTAGTGATGTCATTTTTCACTTTTAAGATTCAGCTGGACAGGGTGCTGGGCCATCTTGTCTAGACTGTGCTTTTGTTAATAAAGGTTGGACCAGATGATCCTTGAGGTCCCTTCCAACCTTATGTTCTATGACTATGCATGCCTATGTCCTGGCTTCTGAGAAATGGCTGAACATATGACTGTCAATGGGATGTACAGACTGTATTTTTTGTTTTGCTTCACTTGCGCACATGCTGCTTTGCTTTACAAAATCACAGAATGGCAGGTGTTGGAAAGGGACCTCTGGAGGTTATCTAGTCCAACCCCCCTGCCAAAGCAGGTTCACCTAGAGCAAGTTGCACAGGACTGCATAAAGATGGGTTTTGAATGCCTCCAGAGAAGGAGACTTCACAACCTCCCTGGGCAGCCTGTTCCAGTGCTCTGTTACCCTCACAGTAAAGAAGTTTCTTCTCAAGTTTAAGCTGAACCTCCTGTGTTCCAGCTTGCGCCCATTGCCCCTTATCCTACCACTGGTTGTCACCAAGAAGAGTCTAGCTCGATCCTCGTGACACTCACCCTTTATATATTTATAAACATTAATGAGGTCACTCCTCAGTCTCCTCTTCTCCAAGCTAAAGAGACCCAGCTCCCTCAGCCTTTCCTCATAAGGGAGATGTTCCACTCCCTTAATCATCTTCGTGGCTCTGTGCTGGACTCTCTCAAGCAGTTCCCTGTCCTTCTTGAACTGTGGGACCCAGAACTGGACACAATATTCCAGATGCAGCCTCACCAGGACAGAGGAGAGGGGAAGGATCACCTCCCTCCACCTGATGGTCACACTCCTCTTAATGCACACCAGCATACCATTGGCCTTCTTGGCCACAAAGGCACATTGCTGGCTCATGGTCAACTGGTCATCCACCAGCACTCCCAGGTCCTTTTCTGCAGGGCTGCTTTCCAGCAGGTCAACCCCCAACCTGTACTGGTGCCTGGGGTTATTCCTCCCCAGGTGCAGGACCCTGCACTTGCCCTTATGGAACTTCATCAGGTTCTCTCTGCCCAACTCCCCAGCCTATCCAGATCTCACTGAATGGCATGACAGCCTTCCGGTGTATCAGCCACTCCTCCCAGTTTAGTGTCATCAGCAAACTTGTCCCTTCATCCAAGTCACTGATGAATATATTGAATAGGACCGGAACAAGTACTGACTCTTGGGGAACACCACTAACCA
>NW_010339024.1:0-2899 GCF_000700745.2 Antrostomus carolinensis
TTTTTTTTAATGTAAGGAGTACCTTCTAAAACACTAGGGTATCAGGAGATTCAATCCTAAAAACTTAGCAAGTCCTCATGGTGTTTTAAATTCTTTACCTTAAAGAATATTTATAACTCTGTTCTGCTTTAAAGTCAGCTGTTTTAAGGAACATAATTTCAGGTGTAAATCTCATCTAGTAGTATTCTGATTATTTCCAGAAGGAGTTGTCTGTTTATTTGTGTTGATAAATAGAAAAGACAGGAAAGAAATGAGATTTTAGATGAGTGACGAGTAGTCTAGATTTTTTTTTTTTAATTCTATTGTATAGGGAAGGTTTAATTATGTAAGGAACCACTGGCTTTGTATTAATTAGCTTGGGAGGATGAGTTTGGGTGCAGTTTGCACAGATCATTCTTTTTAAAAGTACAGATTATTTTTTAGATGGTGGGTTTTAAAAAGAACAGAATGATAATGAATTATGTGAGAACTTTAACACAAGCTAATGAAGAAATAACCAAAACAACCAACAGTGAGATACAGCTATAGAGTTCTCTTTGCCTCCTCCCCCTTCCTAATAAAGAACTGACAGTAAGAAATTATTGCATATTGTAGTTAGTTGACAGCATGAGATTATTTGATGGTATCATGCAGTATTGGATAGAGTGAAACATAATGTTTGTTCCTTCCAAATTCGTAATTTCCAAAGCACCAATAAAAAAAGAGTAACTGCCAGTTTAATCAATATTATGTGCAGGATGACAAATGTTTCACAATTTCACTTCCATGTGAAATTTGTCTTTTGGGATTCGCACAGTAGGTTAAAAATATTTTCATCATTTATTTAACAGGTTTTTTAAGTGTTCTATCAAAGACAACAACTTAATATGATACATTTTCAGCAGCCTTGTATCTTGGCAAACCACTGAAGATCTAAATAAAGTGGTTATTCTACATTATAATACATACCATTATTTTGTTGGAATGTGTATAGAAATCACCATTATTAATGATCAGACATCTTTGTGTGAATTACTGTATTTTCTGAAATACTGTAGAGTATAAAATTTTTCTGTTATCTAGCAGAGGGGTATGTGTGGCTATTTTAATTAACTTTGTACCGTAGCACTGTGTCTTTAGAGTTAATCTGGATTTAATAACATGCTTTAAGGCTTTAAGTGCTGTCAGAAAGTAATTACCATATGACTTTCTTCAAGCCTGCTTATGGCGTGAAAGTCTTTGGAATTCCACTTTAGATAGAGAGCCGGTTCTCTCTCAGAATCCTTTTTGTGTTACAATGTTTTCTAATTTAGAATATTTCTCTTCTTTCATGCTAATTTAGACTCCCAGGAATGCATCAAATTATGCTGGATGATAGTTGAAAGATAAATTAATGTCCAACAATGAAAAACAAAGTGTGTGAGAGAATAGTTTAGGCACATGATTCAGGCATTTCCTGAACTTGTTTGTTTTTTGGAGTTTTTGATTTGGGGTTTTTTGTTGGGTTTTTTTTGTTTGTTTTTTTGTTTGTTTGTTTTGTGTGTGTGTGTGTGTATGTATGATGGGCTATTTGTTTTCTGGAATACTTTTGGAAGTCATATACTTTTCCAATACAGTGATTCGCTATAAATGAATCAGAAATGCTAAAGTTTTCATATGTCTCTGATGTGATTTTTTAAATGTTTTATTTCAGTTAAAATGACTACTGAACCTGAAATATTAACATTAACTACAATTTTTAAACATTTCACTCCTCGAACAAAATTGTAACTAAAACATTCTCCAGCAACAGCGTGTATCACATGTGACACAGAACCCATATGCTTTGAGATAGCTAATGAAGACAAAAAAATGCTGTTGTTGTAAATCTTCATAGTGTTGTAAATCTTTATAAAGGAGAGTGATAGAACAAGGCATTTTTTCTCTATGGTCATGTAATTCCCTGTGGTTCATTAGATGCATCTACATTTTAGTTGTTACTTATTTTTAATTGAAGTTTGTAGTGCAGGAATATGAGGAAAGATTTCACTCTAATGGTCTGACTGAGGTTTCAATTGCCTTTTGGAATATTATCTTAATTACAGTATTTATTAATCATTTGTGAAAGTAGAAGCTGTTTTTATAGACATGATCTTTCATATGCCTTCAGCCTTCAATTTGTGCTGTATCCCAGCACATTTCACAGGCTATGTAGGGTCAGGGTAGGTCAATGGTTGATTATGAGATTACCAGTGAATTTGTAAGTGCTACCAGAAGAAACAGTGCTAATGATTAAGTATCTTGTTTTCACTCCTGAACATTACAATATGGTGTTACAGGACACAGTACTGTGAATGAATTGTAAAAGCAAGGCCATAATGACTCAACTCCTTTGAGTAATTAAGGACCGAAGAGATTATTTTGATTTTTTTAAGTTTGGTGCTAATTGGATCATTAATCAGAGTGAGAAATTCATAATAAGAAACAGTATGTAAGAGTGGAAGACAGACGAGTTCAAATGGGAAATTAGACACTCATTTTAATTTTGAGGATGATTACTTCTGAAAGCTATTGCAAAAGTGTCAAATTATCCATCTCCAGATGTCTTTGAGATGATGCCTTTATAGGAAGCAATCTTCAGTGGATCAGATGTTATTAGGTTCAACAGGAGGGTGACTTCATTAAAACAAAACTGAAAGGGATTCTGAGGTAGTTCCCTGCTGTTCAGAGAAACCACCCCATGCAATCCCTATTGTAAACTGCCATTTTCTTGAAATTGTGCTAAGAACCCTTCCAATGACAAATATATCAAACTGGGCCAATTCAAGTCATGGAACACAAACATTTGTGGTTTTCCTGGTTCTATTAACTTTATTTTGGGAGGGTAAATTAACCCTAAAAACCCTAAAAAAAGCCACAAAAAAAGGGGGGGGGGGGGGGT
>NW_010339024.1:2945-47216 GCF_000700745.2 Antrostomus carolinensis
AGGAATAACAAGAGAACTGCTTTACAGGCTACAAGAGTTCAGGAAGAACATGTTATGCATGTGCTGGGGTTTAGCACCCTGAAGTTCCAGGGTTTATGGGATACAGGACTTTCCAGAACAGTGTTGGAAGACTCTTTCAGTCAGGGAAACAAGAGGCTTAGATGTCCTCATCCATTTAGTAAGTTGTGTCTGTTTTGTGTATAGGTTTAGGCTTCTTGCATCTTCTTAGATGTGAAGAAGAATATGTGCAGCATGTGTGAGCCAAAATCTTTCAGCAAAACAGGAAAAAAATGAACCATTTTGACACAGTTAAGGAAATATACAAGATTAAGGCCCTCTAGTTTTAGACAGTTTATCATAATGAACTAGCATATCGGCAAACATCTATGACCAACTGGTTATGAACTATGTTTAGATTGTGAAATCCCAGAATGCTGCATGATATTGATAATGAGTTATACTATAGACTAGCTAATTCTGCAGATTCACATCCTAAAACCCAAAATTTTTTTGGGAAAAAAAAAAAAAAAGTTCCAAGTTAAAAAGGAAAATGTTTGGGTTGTGGTAGTCTAACTTTGTCATCTAGAAGTACCTATTAAGATTTATGCATGCTGTGTGAGCTGGCATCCATAATCACAGTCTCTTCTGTCCTCAATGTGCTGTCTGCTGTCCCCAAAACCAGCAGCTGATGATATTTCTTCCTGCTGACAAAGTTCAGAGGAGCATATACCTACACGATCTCTTTCCACTGGCTGCCTATCCTTTCAACGACCCAGCCTTTATGTGACTTTTGTAAGGCTGGCATCTGGTACTGGAAGAAGCATGTAGCTCTTTGGGTTACATAGGGCAGGTGGAGCTCACTCTCAGATAAAAACTGTGATTTGGCTAGAGAATCAGACCATAAGCATATTAATAAGTACTGGTCCTTTGTCTAATGTGAGTTCAGGAATTCAAAAAGCCCATTCTTCTTAGGAAAGAAGATACATGATAGGACAGTTTTTTCAAAGGGGGTGTAGTCTTGTATGATACACAGCTGATAGGGAAAAAAAAAACCAAGGGGGCTGAATTCAGTGTAGCACAGCAGCAATAATTCCAGATTGAAGTAGTTTGGGGCTTGACCAAAATCAAAATTATGGTCTTTAGCACTTCAGAAAGCATATTATATGATTTAATATGGAAATCAGATGGAAATTTAGGTTCTAAACTAAAAGCAGTATGGGCTTAAAGTATTAATTGACACTAGTAATTTAGTATTTAAGTGAAAGGCTAGTGTACAGATACCTTTTTTTGAGCATTATTTTATGCTTTTCTCATTTTCATGTTGGAAAGGCCACAGCATCAAAATCAATAAAATGTAAAACTTCTCTAATAAGATCTCTACATCCAAAATGAAAAAAACTGTTAAGCATTTTACTGCCATAGCAACTCTGATTTAACAGGTTATAAATAGTATTCTCGGAACATGGCATTTTTTGTCAAGGTATTAAATTATTTCATTTTTTTAATAATAATGAAGAAATTATTCTCAGGTTCTTCCTTACAACTGATACATGCTGATTAGTGAAATCAATGAAATAAACATCAGTGAGAACTAACTTTATAAGATAATTTGATTCAATTTTTATTAAATTCCATCTGGTAATAGTTTAATTTCATTAGAACATTTATGTTAGACTCAGATACTCAGGTGCTTGCTGATCTACCTTTAAATATAGATATATCTTGTTTACATTACTCTAAAGTGCTAATACTTTATGGTCTTTTAATTCTAATCCTGTGTGCTACTGAAAAGGTTTAAATGTTAAACAGTTCTACCATGGAAGTGCTATGACCCCATAGCAAAGGTTATTGCATGATCATTTAAGAAAGTGGATGGACAAGCAAGTGAGATATAGCTTTTTCTAAGCAGGTTGAGAGATTTTCATACTTTCTACTCTAAGTTACCTTTACTAATTTAAAAGCAAAAATCCACTACTCTACTTAATTAAAACATTACGATTCTTGCTGAAGGGAAAGGTTAAGTGAATGACCTAGGCATGACAGTCATTAGTCACAACTCAGTTGATCTTATGAGACTTATGAGACAGTGAAGACCAGATCTACAAAGCTTCTTAAGTATCAGAGTCAAAAGTTACAGGTCCTGGAAATTCATATACTTCTGTCACATAACGTGCTTAGAAGCTGAGTACCCTTATTCTCAAAATGAAGGTTTCTCAGCCCGTGAGGACCTAAGTGTTCCTGAAAGCACTTCACTAGAGTGGGACTGAGTAGTTCAATTCCCATCTTGCACCTTAATTTCAGGAGAATTTTAAATTTATTTAATTTATCCTGAAGTAATTTATCCTGCATTTAACCAGTAGATCACAGATATATTTTGCATCCTGTTTCCTAAAGTACAAAAATGAAGACCAATTATATATTTTTTAAAAAAAGACAGATCTTCTTCCACAATAAGCATACAATAAGCATTTCATTCTTCCACAATAAGCATACAATAAATTATTTCTGTTATGTTAAAACGGCAAGCCATTGAAATATACTTTGCCAGAGAGAGCTAAAAGAGGAAGAGCCCCTCACTAATATACTGGACATGACGTGATATGATATGGAATACCCCATTAGCATATCTAACTGTCAATTAAGTTTATTAATTTAAATATTCTTCCCCCCCTTAAATCTTGTGCTTGTGGACTAACAGAACACAAAGTCCTTCACTTCCAGTGACAAAAATGTAAACATTGATATGTTATCAGTGTCTCTGTCATAGCAAATCCCAGGCCGAAAGCAAAATACAGCACAATTCTAGCTACTGAAAAAGAAACCCAGCTCTGTTTCAGCTAAAAACCAGGACACAGTACAGAGGCCAGAATAAGTTCTCCTTAAGCATACATCCAAATGAAAAGACAATTAAAAATGATAAAAAATCTTAATCAAGCTTAAAATTATTGTTCTGAATTTACAGCACCTGCTCTGAATGTTATTCAAGTTTAATTAGGTTCTGTGAGTTTATAAAATGTATTCCATCACTACAATGCTTCTGAACCATATCAGGTCTTTGGATTAATATGCTATTGCAAAGTTTGATGTTGGTTCCTATTAAGAAGTAGAGGTTTTTTCATAATGGGATTTAATGTCAGTTTAACCAGCCTTAATTAAGCTTTGGCTTATAAATCATTTTGTTGAGAAGTGCAATGAAATTTTCTGAGTTTTATGGCTTTTTAATTAAAATGAAATAAGCTAACTTGTGTTTAAGTGCCTGCAAACTAGTTCTCTTAGATTTCCATGCTATTCTACAACGTTCTAGTCACACAATTTCCACTTTATCTGAAACCAACAGATTAAAACCTTAGGCCATAAAAATCTAAGTTTTTGGGTACCTATTGACATTTAATCAAGCAATCTAAAAAAGGAACTGAGTCATGTTTTCATCTAATTATCAGTTATGTAGGGATAACTTTACAGCACAGTTAATACAGACCATGACCATAAATAGCCCTATACAGAGTTAAAATTTACTCATTGAAAGTTAAGGTTTACATGGAAAAGTATTCATATCCATAATAATAAGCTTCATTTTCAGCTTCAGCTATTTTTTTTCTATTTGCACATTTGTATTTGATGTGTAATTACATTACATATTTCAGTGAACTACTGTCTGTCATGATTTTGTCATGTCTATGTCTGTATTACTCATCTCTGCTTCCTCATAAAATAATATGCAGTTTTTGATAGATTTTTTTTTAAGCAGCATCTTTCAAAAATTTGTTGGAGAATTAAAATTAATAATTTCCTTTTATTACATGGGGTGGGAGAGGACAACATGTGACTTACTAGGGCCAGTGTATAATTCTGATGTTTTAAGTCTTGCATAATTTTTTTTCTGTATTAGTTATATTGTCTCAGTAATACTGTATTACTTCTATTTCAGTTCCTGATGACCAGTAAGTCTTTCCCCTAGCCCATATGCAAACAAGCAATTATAGACAGCTTTAATTTGAATTTTGATATGCTAAGAAATTAATTGAGTGGGTGTAGCAGTAGAATTATCCACTTCCCTCAATTTTGATATTCTTACCTGTATGTCCTTGGCTGATGTTTTGTTATTCCTTCCATGCTTCTCATTTTACTCTTACAAAGTCTATCCAAAATATCATAAGAAATTCATTATTATCTTTTATCTATTAGATTTTGTAACTTACTTCTCCCTCTGACATTTTTTACATTTTTATGTCAAAATTAGATCTTTTTTCAGGAGGACTGTCTTGTGTCTCCCGTCTATACCTACCACTTTCTTCTTACAATTGTCTATGTATCAAGAATATGGGAATACATTTGCAATTTCTCCACAGAGATCAAGCACTCTGAAAGAAATATTTGGAGAAAGATACCCTGAAGAACTTCCCTTCTGCTGTGTCCTGTTAATGTAGGGTAGGCAGTTCAGAGAGCGTTAATTCAGTTCCTAGGATTCAGTCAAGTAAATGAAACATTTTTGTTTAGTTTATATAGTTAACATCTGTATGCTTTTATATAGTTTATATAGTCTTTGTTTAGTTTTTTATAGTTATTCCTTTATGTGCTATAAAATTCAATACTGTGAGATTTTAGTTGCTGTATACATTTTGCATGTTAGCTGGATGTTAACAATCTGTTCTAAACAAGTTAAAGAAAAAACACTAAGTTCATGGTGTTGATCTTCCTCTCATCCTTGTCATATGTTTACACAACCAATATCTGGCTATTGATAACATAACTGTATGTGACTGGCAAGTTATTTAAGAAATAGGTCAGATAGTGAAAAAATTACAGGAAAATGTACTATATGCATGTAAAGATTTACAATATATTGAATACAACTAAGTTTATAAAAATTTCAAATAATATGTAGATCTTCCCTAGCCTTTAACTAATTCTGACAATTTTAATTACAATTATTACCATATAATCTTCATATTGTTTTCTGAATATATTCATATATGAATTACAACTATAGCTGTTTAATTCTAATAATCTTTGGCTTTCTTTTCTCATGAGCTGTAAAAGGGCTTGGTATGGCAGATACTGACTAATCCTGTGGGTTTATTGGCTTTAGAGCTGCTTTTATTTTCTTACAGTATTATGGAATCTGAAATACTTTCTTCTTTTCAGGAGAATATAATGGAAGTTATAAGAAATCAAGAATTTTTACTTCTACCGGCTGAAGAACTTCATAAACTTCTTGCTAGTGATGATGTGAATGTTCCTGATGAAGAGACCATTTTCCATGCCTTAATGATGTGGGTGAAGTATGATATGCAGAGGCGATGCAATGACCTAAGTATGCTACTTGCTTATATCAGATTGCCACTGCTTCCACCCCAGGTATTTTTTAAATTATTATTTTACAATAATGACAACAGCAATAATAGTAATAGTAATAGCAATAGTAATAATAATAAATACCACTGTTATTGTGAAAACTCTCATCAGTTTATACTCTACAATTACTGAATACTCTGGGTGTTTAAAAGCAAAACTGTTCACAATTAGGAAAAATGAATGGCAGCCCTTTATCCAGAGTGACCTCAATGAACTTGCAGATTGGGCTAACAGATACTCAAGAAGTGCAGAGTTGTATCACTGAAGAGGAGTAACCACAGGTTTCATAACATGCTCAGAAGGACAGGTAGAATAGTAAATATTCTCAGAAAAAAAAAAAAACAAAAAAAAAAACAACCAAACAAAAAAACAAAAACAAAGACCCTGGGGATTATAGCAGGTACTGGGCTGGACATCTGCCTGCCAATGGGAAGTAGTGAGTTTTTACTTTGCTTGTGCACACAGTTTTTGTTTTCCCCATTAAACTGTCTTGACCCATGAGTCTTCTCACCTTCCTTTTATTTTCTCTCCATACCATGAGATAGAGAAGTGAGAGACAGGGTGGGTGTTTGGCTACTTGCCAGGGTCAACCCATCACCCCACACTGGACACCAAAAAAGGCTGTTTATGGGGAAGGTCACAACATTGAGAATTGGGCAGTGGTGAGTAAGGTCAAAATCAGCTGCCACTTCAGTCTTTCTTTTTATGATGACTTTTAGATAATTCAGTAATTGTACTAGCAATATCAGATCATATCAACGTCTACAGGAGTTATTTCTACATTGGAAGCCAGAGACAATATTCTCACATATCTGACTCTCTTCATGTTCATTTGAGCAAACTTACTGTTCCTTAGAGATCAAATCCTGAGCTGAGGGTCCAATGGATAAAAAATAGGAGTCACTGATACAGCAAAAACTATCATTGAGCTATTTCTTTTCTGTCTGAGTCGGCAAAATTTAGTTCATGAAAGAAAAAAAAGACAAAAGTATGACAATGGTAAATGGTTGTGAATTATATTTGCTATTCTGGATATTAACCTTCCAGAATGACTCGCTTGTCCAAAATCAAGGAAGAAATAGCATCCTGAGGTTCCTTCGTATGGGGTATATGATACTGCAAAATAAAAACAAAAACACAGAGAGACCTCAAACACCAGATCTTGGTCACTCTTGCTGCTCAGATGTTAATTCAATCCCTGGCTCTTGTTTGAATCACTCCAGTTAGCTCTCTTCCAGACAAGTATGCTGTGGGGAATTGTAGTCCTATTGGTGCTACTCAGTTGGTTTTTTTCATGTTTTCTTTGCCAGTGTAAGCCTAACATATGATTCTTTGACATGCTTAAGTAGTTGTTCTGTTTCAGATAATATTTTGGAGAATGTAGGAAGAAAGATGAAGGTAGACTAAGAGTGGAAGCTCATGGCATGAATGGATACTGCTATTATAATGTCTGTGATGTACAAAAAATATACCTACTCTGAAAGAGATCAAGAAAAGAATGCTAGGAAAGAGATTATTAAAACAAGAGCTATCACAGGTTGTGATTTATAGGCCCTTTGTGTCATACTGAGATCTCAGAGGGTTGAGTGTTGGGTTTTTTGTTGGTTTGTTTTACTTTCCAGTACAAAAGGTGCTATGAAGGAAACAGTCAAATATGATAAAGTTAAAGGTTTCTTTGCCAGAAATGTGAGCTGTTTATTCTCCAACATCTATGCCAATTGAGAAGGTGGCACACAATGCTCTGCACTACTTCAGTCTTTAAAGTGTTTGTTTGTTTTGTTTTGTTTTTTAAATGTACCAAGCACTTACAAAAGGTAACTTAAATGATTCACACACCAGCCTCACCTCTAGCTCTTATTGTGTAGAAAGAGATCATGCAGGCTTTGGTGGTTACTAGTTCCTGCCCTAGTTCTTATAACTAATATCTGCAGGATCTACCACCACAGAGTTAAATGGGGCTATCGGCATAATACTAATGAAAGAAATACAGGTATTTTGTTTGTTCAGTCACTTGCTGGAAATTGTGAAAAATAGACCCAAGATTAAAAACATTGCTTTTCTTTTCATAGCCTTATGCAAAATATCAGATAATGTATGTATGTATGTATTCATGTAATGTATGTAATGGTCTCATTCTCACCTAGACTCCCTTTCTCATGAAAGACCAGAAGGTCTTTCAAAGTCACTTCAAACTTTAGCTGTTCTCTGATTCTATGGTATATAAATGGTCAGCTGAAATAATTTAAAGGCAAGAAAGCCTATAAATTGCCTACAGGAAGGCTGGGGAGGGACTTTTTACTAGGGCATGTAGTGATAGGATGAGGGGTAATGGCTAAAAACTGGAAGAGGGTAGGTTTAGATTAGATCTTAAGAAGAAATTCTTTACTGTGAGGGTGGTGAGACACTGGAACAGGTTGCCCAGAGAAGTTGTGGATGCCCGCTCCCTGGAAGTGTTCAAGGCCAGGTGGGGTGAGGCTTTGAGCAACCTGGTCTAGTGGGGGGTGTGCCTGCTGATGGCAGGGGGCTTGGAACTAGGTGATCATTAAGGTCCCTTCCAACCCCTACCGTGAAATGATAAGGTGATTCTATGATTCTGGGATTTCAAATTACTTTCATGTTTGGAAGCTTCTAATCTCAGTACAAATTCTAAATGTATGGCTCAAATTTAGCTGTATTCCTCCAATCAATAGGGATTTTACTTCATCTAGGCATCACATACTTTGCTTACCTCTGCATTGCTAATTGCATGTAAACCAGTGATCCCCACATTACCAAGCTGAGTGTTGTACCTCTTTATCTGTAGTGTTAGAAGCAATACATTGTATAGCTGAACAGCTATGTCCATGCTCCACAGTACCTGCTGTGTCTCTGTGGCCCTACACATAAGGGTACCCTGAAACACTGCCAACAGCACTTATGTCCCTCATTTATGCAGCTGAATTGTGTCTACTTTGTTATACCTCATCCTTGTGAGAATATCCTGGATACTTTATCTGAAGTATCACTATATCCCATGTTTAGCAACTAAATTAAATCCTAGCTTTCCACTGCCTATCCTCAATAAGCATCACAAATATAAACACGTATTGGTATCTCACATCATTGACACTCACCTACAAACTCCTAAAACAGTTGTGTTAATCTCAAATTTATTTCCATTGCATATCTTTTAGAAAGTTTCTCATAAAACTTCATTCTTCAGATTCAAGTCCAACTTTTGGAGATAACACATTTATTTCTGAACAGCCATGAGGCAGGTGACCAGTGACCGGTTTCAAAATTGTTTGTAAGGAGTTTCAAAAAGAATTATTTTAGAGTGATATACTTATCACAATTATCTGTATTTTTTGTTCAAGTTAATCTGAAAATTAACCCTTATGCACTGATGCTTGTTTATAATTGAGTACTGCATCATATAAATGTTTGCTATAGGGCTAAAAAAGTCTTTTTAAATTATTACCAAATTAAAATTAAGTTATAGCAAAGTTTCAACAGAAAATTATTGAGAGATGGAGGTGAAAATTTACTTTTTATTACCAAAAGGTGAAAATTTTCCTACTATGATTTATACTTAAGAATAAATCAAATAAAACACTATTGTTTTAATCACACTGAAAATTAACCGAAAAGCTCTCTGGAGAGAAAACAGGTCAAAATTAAAGCCAGTCATTGGACCTTTCAGAAAAAAAAGAAAAAAAAAAAGAAAAAAAAAAAGGTTCCTTACTTTTATATTCAATAAAAAAGATGAATTCATAGACTGCAAAGTTTATTAACAAATTATAAAGATTGTGCTGAGATGGTCTTAAAATTAAGCCTTTATTTTATAGCCTGAGTTTTTATCATACCTAATTTCACTTTCAAGGTGCAGTAATTATATTGTCAATGTAGTCAGACTTGAGTAATAGGATACCAAACAATGTAATTCAAAATTCAATAGAAGAATTTAGGATAAGCCAATTGATATGAACATATTAAAAAGAAAGTATCGTAAAGCTGAAAATAAAATAATAAAACCTGCAATGCTGCCATAGATATTTAATTTAATTTTGCTCCTTTGATTTGCCTGAAACCATCTGCTAAATTAAAACATTTTCTATTTCTTCATTCAAGTCAAACTAGAAAGATTGGTGGCTTGACTAATATAATAAATTATTTCACCTTATAATAGGTAAGATATAGTTACTTCCTTTCAATAGGTGTTCCAAATATTTTGTGTTGATCTGTACAGAAGACATATTTTAATTTATGTTAATTTTCACCCTTAAAGGATTTAGGGATAGTAAAAATATGGTGGGAGCCTTAGACCTCATTAATGCTGAAGTATTTTACATTATTTACTTTCGCTGTTCATTTCCAAGCTTATTATAAATATTTTTTCCTGTAATCTTTAATAGCATTCTTCACTGAAAGTAAGTTAACAAACAAGTTAAAAAGCAAACAAATAATAAAGCTAAGGTGACATTTCATTTTGTCCGTTGTTAAAAAATTCTAAGAAGCTATTTTTTATGGCTAAAAGCTACCACAGTTGGCCTCAATTTTCAGCAGTATTTTTAAATGAAATTTGAATTTAAATAAAAGCATTTTAATCTTTACAAAATCATACAAGACTAGTACATGTGAAACTAAGAAAAAAACACTAAAGATAGTTTGTGGGTATGTCTTTTTTGACATGATATGATAAACATGTACATAATCAGAGAATCACAGAATGGCTGAGGTTGTAAGGGACCATCTGGTCCAACAGCTCTGTTCAAACAGGGACACCTAGACCTAGTTGCCTAGGACTGTGTCCAAATGGCTTTTGAATACCTCCAAGGACTGTGCTAGGGCTCAGCCACTCTCACAGTATAGAAGTGTTTCCTAATGTTCAGACAGAACCTCCTGTGGTTCAGTTTGTGCCCATTGCCTCTGGTCCTCTCATTAGGCACCACTGAAAAGAGCCTAGCTCCCTCCTCTACCTTCTACCCTGCCTTCAGGTATTTATGCACATTAGTAAGATCCCCCTGAGCCTTCCTCTTCTTCAAGCTGAACTGTCCTGGCTCTCTCAGCCTGTCCTTATAGAAGGTATGCTCCTGTCCCTTCATCATCTTTGTGACCTTGAATTCTCTGCAATATGTCCATATCCTTCTTGTACTGAAGAAACTGGAAGTGGACACAGCACTCCAGGTGTGGCACACCAGTGCCAAGTAGAGGGGAAGGATCACCTCCCTTGACCTACTGGCAGTACTTCGTCTAATGCAGCCCAGAACATTGTTAGCCTTCTTTGCAGCAAGGGCACTGCCTTCTGTTCTGCCAAACTGCTTTCCAGCTGGGTAGCCTCCAGCATATATTGGTGCATGGATATATACACACATGTATACATATACTTATACATTTATTTCATTCTTTTGCAGTAAAATGTTCTTGTGAACCTTTCTGTTAGAGGCTGAAGTGGGTTGATCCTGGCTGGAGGCCAAGTGCCCACCAAAGCCTCTCTATCGCTCCCCTTCTCAACTGGACAGGGGAGAGAAAATATAACAGAAGGCTCATGGGTTGAGAAGAGATCACTCACCAATTACCGTCACAGGCAAAGCAGACTTGACTTGCAGAAATTAGTTTAATTTATTACCAATCAAATCACAGCAGGATAATGGGAAATAAAACCAAATCTTAAAACACCTTCCCCTGATGCCTCCCTTCTTCCTGGGCTTACCTTTACTCTCAGTTTTCTCTACCGTTTCACCCCCAGTGGTACATAGGGACGGGCAATGGGGGTTGCAGTCAGTTCATGACACATTGTCTCTGCTGTTGCCTCTGCTGCTCCTTCTTCTTCAGGTGGAGGACTCCTCACACTCTTCCCCCACTTCAGTGTGGAGTCCCTCCCATGGGAGACAGTCCTCTACAAACTTCTCCAACATGAGTCCTTCCCATGAGTTGCAGTTTTTCATTAACTGCTTCAGCGTGGGTTCCTTCCACAGGGTGTAGTCCTTCAGAAACAGACTGCTCCAGCGGGGGTCCCCCACAGTGTCACAAGTCCTGCCAGCAAACCTGCTGAATCATGCACTCCTCTCTCCATGTGGTCCACAAGTCCTGCCAGGAGCCTGCTTCAGCATGGGCTTCCCACAGGCTCACCGCCTCTTTTGGGCATCCACCTGCTCCGGCGTGGACCTCAGTGGACTGGAGGGGGACAGCCTGCCTCACCATGGTCTTCACCACAGGCCGTAGGGCAATATCTGCTCTGGCAATATCTCTTCACAGACCTTGGTGTCTGCAGAGTTGTTTCTCTCACATGTTCTCACTCCTGTCTCCATCTGCAGTTGTATGGGGATTTTGGGTTTTTTTTTCCCCCTTCTTAAAAATGTTATGACAGAGGCACTACCACCATTGCTGATGGGCTCAGCCTTGGCCAGTGACGGATCCATCTTGGAGCCAGATGGCATTAGCTCTGTCAGACATAGGGAAGCTTCTGGCAGCTGCACCCCTGTAGCCCTCTCCGCTACCAAAACCTTGCCATGCAAACCAAATACAGAGGTGAAAATCTATAGCTGTTGAAAAATATACCCAGTAAGGTCTGGGTAGTACAGGTAAAGGTGTTCACACTTGATTTCCTGATGACTGTCCTGATCCATCACCTAATGATTACCTTCCCCATGATGCATGATGTAGTGCTTACCATCCACACAGCTCAGGGAGCAAAACAGTTCATCTGAATCCTCACTAGTTCTTTATAGGCAAAAGTCTAACCTCGTCTGCTGTTGAAGCTAAAACATTAACTTCTGACCCTGAAGGCAAACAGTATAGAAGAGTTTATATCTATATCACTGTATTCTCCTTATTTTTCTCTCCTCCTTTCCCAAAACAGAATCACAGGGGTTGGAAGGGACCTCAGGAGATCATCTAGTAAACAGGTTCCCAATAGCAGGTTGCACAGGAAAGCGTCCAGGTGGGTTTTGAACATCTCCAGAGATGGAGACTCCAAAACCTCTCTGGGCAGCTTATTCCAGTGCTCTGACACCCTTACAGTAAAGAAGTTTTTTCCTTAAGTTTTTCTGAATGGTTTCTTCTGTGCTTGTATCTCCCATTCCCTGGCTCAAGCTGTATCTGGAAACATTCAGTGCAATTCATCAGCATGTTTGAACCTCTACCTACCCCTATTTTGTTTACTAGTAATGTAATCACACTTACTGAGATGAAAAACTTGGTTTTGTTGATTGTACACTGTAATGTATCTGTTAATGTTGAGGTTACAGCATGAGCCAAGAATTTATGCAGCTTCTATTGGGCAAAGCATGTTTTCTCAAAAATGTGAGAAGCTGCTAATAATAGTTGGGATGCTGAAGAAATTTAAAAGCAAGTATTAGGAGTTAACACATGATACTGAGTGCCTAGAATAACATGACTGGTAAAGAATGAGGATGTTATGTTTGAATGTTTCTTAGCAAAGATCTGCATAATAAAAAGCACAAATATTTATTTGAAGAAATGGTTAAGTTAAAGATAACTTGTACTCCACAAGTGTGCTGTGTTTATACTGGATGTTTTTTGCAGCTACTTGTAACAGTAGATCATTGGTTAACTATGAATGCTAAAAAATAGCTTAGGATAAATCATGGATATTATTACCTTTCCATCTGCAACACTTTTAATAATATCACTTTCACAGGCTTGCAAATCACATCAGTAGGATAATGCATAGTCTTTGAGTATTAAATACACCATGGCTCAGATCTAGTGAAACCTAATTTAATCTAATATAAGCATCTAAATTAGGTTTCTTGCCTAGGGGCAGAAACAATCCAGTCCTTATAAAGTGAAGTACTTAAATGCCCTGTAAGTCACTGGAGAGAAAGTGAACTCAGCCACTTGGGTTCTGTTTTTATTTATATTGAGATGGTATAGGGAACCTGTAGGAAATGCTAAGCCTCTAAATCTCCTCAGAATGCATAGATTACATCTGGCCATACGTGATTTTAAAAGTGTATATGAATTTGCATATAATAATCAAGTAGAAGCCCTTTAAATCCTAGCTTGGATAATTGGCATATGAGGCAAACTTGTAAATTCCTTCCAGAGCTCAAGTGGCATTTGGCAAAGAGGTAATTCTCTGTACTGCTAAAAAAAAAAAAAATAAAAAAAAAAAAAAATTAAAAAAAAAAATTAACCAGGCAGTCGTCAGAATGAGATTCATTGGGTGGTACCAACTTCTCTGACTATTGGGCTAGGTGAAACAACTGAAGGATTCTTTGCTTAGCAAAAAGGGAGGGTATCACTGTATGCCAGCCCGTCTCTAACTTTCTCCTTCTCCAGTGTGATTGATAATATGAAGTGCTAACCTTTTTCAGTTCTTTCACCAGCTCTAGCATCACTAAAGAAGTACAGGTGATATGAATTCACACCTGACTAGAGTTCTAGGTATTTTAGAGTGGTTCTTACCTGCTGCTCTGGGGTAAATGTTAAGTATGTATGCATATTCAGTCATCCTCTACAGTATTGAGAATTGAATTCTTTCAATAATTTCTAAATTAATTGGATGCCAGGAGACTATAACTTGCATCTGAAAGGACTGAATGTATGATTCAGTTTCTTATTCACCTATGTGTGTAAGCTTCTCCACGTGAGCTAGATTCCTGGCCTCCCGCTGTAGGCAATTAAGATCTAGTGCAGTTCCCAGCACACAGGAACAACCCTGTGTGCTAATTTGATAGGTGCCATGGATTATCATGCTGCCTGGCTCCCAGCAGGTTTTCTGGAAGCATTCCATCACAAATCCAGTGCCATATTTACTGGCCCTGTGTATATTCTTAGACACCATGTGGCATCTCAAATGGTGCTAAATGCTTGGTTTTATGCAAGTGAATTAAGCAATCATTTTATTTGAATGTTGAATGTAAATTTGGATATATGAGGAAGTTTGACAGTATTTTTAATATAATTTTTATATAACTTGAAGTAAATAAAAATAAACTAATTTCATTAAGAATTAATAACTTCTCAGTCTACAGAAAAGGATATTTCAGGCAAGATTCTAGGATAATCTTTATATTCCTCTATTAGCTTATCAAGATAGGAGAAGTTTGGACCTGAAATTTCACTTGGCTGTGAAATGGCAATTGGTTGATTATAGTCCATACAGGCAGAATATGCTCTCATTTCTCTACTTTTCAATCTACTTTTCATATAGATTGTGCAGTAAATCTAACTTTTTTTTTTTTTGGTACCAACTTCTCTGACTGTGGAGGTGTCTTGTCAGGTGATATCTTACCTGAAGAAAGATGTGATAGTTCAATGCAGCGTGCAGATATGATCCAAAAGGATTATTTTTGTCTTTTAGCTACTTCAAAAATTACCCAAAAGTCCTGTCAATATGGGTAGCATTTCTTTCATAGATAAGTGACAGTGTGAAAATTTGTAAACAGTGAAAATGATAACCATTCAAAACAGTTATGTGTGACATTAATTTCCAAATATGGTTTTCTGTCAGTAAAGTTTAGTAAATACCAGTAAATATCAGTAAAATATCAGTGAACACTTTGAAGCTGTCATGAGATGCTGTTCAAATAAAAAGTTGTACCAACATAATGCTATAATATTATTTCTTTTATTGTACACACAGGCAACTTACCTGAGCTTTTATTCAGTGTCTCATGATATTCTGAGCATACAGTTTGCTACTAAATCTGTTGGATTAAATTTATTTAGTGGAAGAGTGGATCTTCACTATGTAAATCACTTTCGCATGTGGTCATAAAACTATTGGAGAACAACAGTGATGAATAGAAAATACATAGTGCCTCTCTTTATATTAGTTCTGCATTGCCAAAACTCCAGAACAAAGTTTTGATAAAAATCACAGAATCGTAGGGGTTGGAAGGGACCTCAGGAGATCATCTAGTCCAACTCCCTTGCTAAAGCGGGTTCCCTACAGCAGGTTGCACAGGAAAACGTCCAGGCAGGTTTTGAACATCTCCAGAGATGGAGACTCCAAAACCTCTCTGGGCAGCTTATTCCATTGCTCTGACACCCTCAGAGTAAAGGAGCTTTATCTTAAGTTTTTGTGGAACTTTCAGTGTTCCAGTTTTTGCCCATTGCTCCTTGTTCTGTCACTGGGCACCACTGAAAAGAGCCTGGCCCCATCCATTTGGCCCCCACATTTCACATATTTATAGACATTTGTAGTCTTCTCCAGGCTGAAGAGTCCCAGCTCTCTCAACCTCTCCTCATAAGGCAGATGCTCCAGGCCCCTCATCATCTTTGTGGCCCTCGGCTGGACTCTCTCTAGAAGATCCCTGTATTTCTTGAACTGGGGAGCCCAGAAGTGGACACAGTACACGGGTTGTGGCCTCACCAGGGCAGAGTAGAGGGGGAGGAGAACCTCCCTCTACCTGCTGGTGACGTTCTTTTTAATGCACCCCAGGATACTGTTGGCCTTCCTGGCCACAAGGGCACACTGCTGGCTCATGGCCAGCCTGCTGTCCACCAACACACCCAGGTCCTTCTCTACAGAGCTCCTCTCCAACAGGTCAGCCCCTAACCTGTACTGGTGCATGTGGTTATTCCTCCCCAGGTGAAGGACTCTACACTTACTCTCATTGAACCTCATCAGGTTCCTTAAAATAAAAACATTCTATTTCTGTTGCTTATTCTATGCGGTTCATCCTATGTGAAAGATTTATTCTCATAAATGTACCCATCAGAATGCATAGAGTGTGCCCATGTGAACACATGTATTTATTGATATATTAGATTATATTAAGTGTCCAAATCAATTATAAGTTCTGGTCATAAAAATAAGAGCATATCTTTCCTTGACCTTCAAAACAACACCATTTTCAGTGCATACTCATATCTGTAATACT
This sequence comes from Antrostomus carolinensis, assembly GCF_000700745.2. Lineage (NCBI taxonomy): Eukaryota > Metazoa > Chordata > Aves > Caprimulgiformes > Caprimulgidae > Antrostomus > Antrostomus carolinensis. The sequence continues at coordinate 19,136 of NW_010339024.1, forward strand.
GTTTTATTTGCATAAATTGATGTCTTTAGTTTTAAGAAGACATGTTTTGCCTATTTTTTATGTTTTTACAAAGTCATATTATTTACAGTCATTATTTGGCACCTCTCTGCCTTTTTCTGTCTTAGTGACTGTCAGATAGTTGATTATATCAGATTATCGGATTGTTGAAGAAATTGCTCTATGTATGTGTGGCTATTCCATCATCCACCTTGGCAACATATTTTTAAGTTCTTTAACTGATCAGTATGCCAGGATATTATAACTCACTTCAGAAAATCCTGTATATTTAATGAAACTAGCAAAAGTAAATGCAATGGGAGTGGATCAAATAACAGTGTTGTACCCCATGTAATTTTTCACTTCAAACTCTAGTTTACATGGATTTTTTAATCATACAAGTAAACTGCATCATAATAGCTTGCCTGGATCTCAGCAGTGCAAATTAGCATAACTTTCTGCAAAGCTCCAGTGTCATTTAGGCATCTACTTGATATGCTGACACTTGCCAACATGCTTAACACCTAGCTGTTCATAGCTATTTTAATGAAAGTGGATAGGTGCTAAGCACTTTTAAAAGTGCACCAATGTAGTTTATGTGCCTAAACAGACCTGTAAGTTGCTGACCACTTTTAGAAATCTTGCTTTGATTACCTTTTCGGATACCTGCTTCCCTTAGACATTCCCTGGCTGTGTTTTGATCTATGAGCATACAGCATGACAATTACTATTAGATTCATACTGCACTGTATTTAATGAACACTGTTGTTTCACTCTCCAGTGATATATTAGCTACTGTTTTACAGTGCTACTGTAGCAGTGCTCTCTATTTTGATTAATGAGGGCAACAAAGAAATTGGAGTTTTATCATATGAAAAAAAAAACAAGCTTTCTGCAGACTTCACAGTTCTGGTGGGATCTAAACAAAGTAGCAAGACTTTTCAATGTGGGCCACAAATATTCCCAAATTAGAAAGACATTAAAATCTGTCAGTGTAGTAGATTCAGCCTACCTGCTCAGAAGCTGTATGGCCTCTGTAAGACACAGCTTAAATTGCACACGTAATTACCTTGAAACCTTGATTGTCTGAGTGAAACCCAGTTGTCTTAAGTTTACCTTGTTATAACATATAACACTTCCATACTTATCTAATGTAATCTGTACTTATTTTCTACCTATAATCACAGAATCACAGAATGATTGAGGTAGGATTTAACCTCTGGAGGTCATATAGTCCAACCCCTGTTCTTAAGTAGAGCCACACAAAGCTAGTTGCCCAGGACAACGTCCAGATGGCTTTTCAATATCTCCAAGAAGGGCAACTCCATAACATCCCTGGGCAATCTGTGCCAGTGTTCAGTGACCCTCACAGTAAAAAAGTGTTTCTTGATGTTCAAATAGAACTTCCTTGTTTCAATCTTTGCCCATTGCCTCTGGTCCTGTCACTGGGCACCACTGAGAAGAGCCCTATTGATAAGACCTCCCTCTTCTGCAGACTGATCTGTCCCAGTTCTCTCAGCCTTTCCTCATAGGACCGAGATGCTCCAATCCCTTAACCATCAAATCAGCCCTTCGCTGGACTCTCTAGTCATCCTTATTTCTATTATCTTTCTTATACTGAGGAGCCCAGAACTGGACACAGCACTCCAAGTGTAGCCCCACCAGGGCTGAGTAGAGCAGAAGGATCCCCTCCTTCAACCTATTGTCAACTCAGCAGCCCAGGACACCGTTAGCCTTCTTTGTGGCAAGGGCACATTGCTGGCTCTTGTTCAATTTAGTGTCCACAAGGACCTCACGTCTTTTTTCTGCCAAACTGCTTTCCTGCTCAGTAGCACCCAGTATATATTGTTTTTTTAAAGTTTTGCCTCCCTAGATGCAGGACTTTGCATTTGTCCTTGTTGGACTTCATATGGTTCCTGTCAGCCCCTTTCCCCAGACTGTTGAGGTTCCTCTGGATGGCAGCACAACCCTCCTAGTCACTGTCAGCCTTTCTTCCCAGTTTGATATCACACACACAGAATCACAGAATGTTAGGGATTGGAAGGGACCTCAAAAGATCATCTAGTCCAATCCCCGTGCCGGAGCAGGAACCTAAATGAGCTCACATAGAAAGGCATCCAGGCGGGGCTTGAATGTCTCCAGAGAAGGAGACTCCACAACCTCCTTGGGCAGCCTGTTCCAGTGCTCCGTCACCCTCACTGTAAAGGTGTTCCTTCTTAAATTTAAGCAGAACCTCCTGTGTTCCAGCTTACACCCATTGCCCCTTGTCCTATCATTGGGCATCACTGAGAAGAGCCTGGCTCTATATCCTTGTGACATTCGCCCTTAACATATTTATCAACATTAATGAGGTCTCCCCTCAGTCTCTTCTTCAAGCTAAAGAGACCCAGCTCCACTCCCTTAATCGTCTTGGTGGCTCTGTGCTGGACTCTCTCAAGCAGTTCCCTGTCCTTCCTGAACTGTGGGGCCCAGAACTGGACACAGTATTCCAGATGTGGCCTCACCAGGGTCATCAGCAAATTTGCTGAGAGGATACTCTGCAGCATTATCCAGATCAGTAATGATTTCTGTAATTTAGTGTAGAGGTATCTAGAGCTAGTTTTAGAGTAACTAGCTTATCAGGATAGTAACAGGATGAGAGCTGACCCTAGCAAAGATTAAATTATCCTTCTGTGTGGCAAGTTTTGCTGCTAGTTGCTGGTGTTCCATAAATTATGCCTCCAGAGGTCATACAAGCAACTCATTGAAAGTAGTGAAGGCAAAGATCAATCACTACTCTCAGCAATTGTTAACAGGTGGTTTCAAAACCAGAAACTTTTATTACTCTTGATATAATTTGAAATCTGTCACTTTTAACTAAAGAAGAAAGGAAAAAAAGGATTGCAACTGCTTGGACTGATACAATAGGGTATCTTAAATGGTCTTCCTGGAAAAAGGGCAATGAGAGGTCTAAGAGATAGGTTGAACTTCCCTTCCCTAATGTTAAGTCTCTATTTTTGCACTGTAGTACTGTTTTCTGCATCCTTCCTCTCCCTTAAATCAATACTTCATACAGAAAAACACATAATCTGAAACAATTTCTTCTCTATTTCTAGTAGCCATCAACGTTTAAGAGATTATGTATACAGTAGAAGAATTCTTCTTAGATATTTGTAAAATTTATCCTTGAAATATACTATATGGGAAAGATGCTTAAACAGACAGTTCCCTTTCTATGTGAGGTTTCCTCATCCATCCTTTTTGCCTATTTTCAAGACCTGAAGATCATACTTGAATCAGGCGAACAATATTTACGGAAAAGATGCTTCTTTTGTATTCCATTTCTTTGTACTTATTCTCTTATAGGGGTTTTATCAAAATGACAATTTTGGTAGACTACAGTTAACAGGTAGTTACAGTTAAAAATAATAAAAATCCCAGTAATTTTCAAATGTAGGCTATTACCTGTTATTGACTGAATAACTTTTATGTTCCATTTGTTGGCATCTGTCATCCTTTTATGTACTCCTGTATTGAATTTATCATTTTTTGAAAAAAAAAAAAAAATTTGGAAGAGCTTTGAATAACATTTACCTTTGAACCAAAGGAGATCAAACAACAAGAATACTTTGTCATAGTCCAGCCTTTTTGTTGCTTCTAGTGTTGGGGTATTTTTTTATTTTCTCTTTTTTTTTAATGTGATTTTTTGTTTTGCCTTCCTTATGAATGCAATTTAACTTCTACAACTTTTCTTATTTCTTATTGTGGTGGTTTAACTACAGGTAGACCATGCAGTCCTGCACTCACTCCCCCCACCCAGTGAAATGGGAATGGAGTCACAACAAAGGGGGCACAGATTAGGATGGGGACAGAGACCACTCACTCACCAGTTATGGTCATGGGCAAAACAGACTCAACTTGGGAAAGAAAAATCTATTTAATTCACAGAATCACAGAATCATAGAATGTTTGAGGTTGGAAGGGACCTGTGAAGGTCATCTAATCCTACCACCCTACTCAAGCAGGGACTCCTAGAGCACATGAACCAGGATTTTGTACAGACAGTTTTTGAATATCTCCAGGGAGGGAGATTCCACAACCTCTCTGGGCAACCGGTTCCAGTGCTCAGTCACTCTCACAGTAAATTTCTTCCTTATGTTCAGGTGGAAGGTGGAACTTCTGTACTGCAGTTTATGCCTGTTGCCTCTCATCCTATTATTGGGTGCCAATGAGTCTGGCCCCATCCTCTAGACACTCTCCTTCTAGATATTTATAAACATTAATCAGATCCCTTCTGAGTTGTCTTTTCTCCAGACTGAACAGGCCGAGCTCCCTCAGCCTTTCCTCATATGAAAAATTCTCCAGTCCTCTAATCATCTTAGTCACCCTTTGCTCGACATGCTCCATTTATTGCCATTCATCTGAGTAGCACAGTGAGACATAACAACCACATCTTACAACACCTTCCCCCACCCATCCTTTCTTCGTGGGCTCAAATAACTTTGCTCCTGATTTCTCTACTTTCCTGGCCCCCAGTGGCACAGGGGACAGGGAATAGGGGTTGCAGTCAGGTCACCATTGCTGCTCTTCCCAGCATGGAAGTCCAGGAACAAGGTGTTCCAGAGAAAGCTTCCCATGGACTCACAGACCTCCTTGGGCTCAGCTCCCAGCTCCAGCATGGGGACATCCATGGGCTGCAGATGGGCCTCCGGTCCAGCACACCTCCTCAACACCCCCACTCTGGCATTGAGCGACTCTCAGGGTCTCAATTCAGTCACACTTACCCTCAGGCTCAGCTCTTCTGCTCCAAAGTGGAGTCGTCCATGGTCTACACGTGGGTATCTGCTCTGCCGTTGAACTTCCATGGGCTGCAGGGAACCTCCTTTGCCTTCTCCTACTCCACACAGTTGAACTGGGTGTCTGAGGTTCTCTTTCCTCCCCCTCCTCCTCCTTCCTCCTGGCAACAAAGCTCTCTCTTTATTTAGGCCGATGGTCATCTATTGTTCAGGTTGATGGCCTCTCCTTCAGGTTCACTCTACCTTCTTCTTTTCAAGACAGTCCTTCCCCTCACAAATATGGATTCACAGAGGCATTTATTGCTAATTGGCTCAACCTAGGCTGGAGGGATACACCTTGGAGCCAAGGGAGCTTTCGCTTTCACAGGGTGGCCCCTTCCCACACTACCAAAAACGCTCCCCACACCCCCCCCAAACCCTACATATTTATGTGGTATTTTAACACTATTGCAAAATATACACAGGGCTCAGAATTATGACTTTTTTACTCAAGGATTAGAGAAGAAAAAATGCAAAGTATTCTAAGATAGATTAATCTCACCTAATTTTAGATATCTAGAAAGTAAATATCTAACATATCAGATAGGTATTTACTTTAAAAAGCGATTTATCTTGAAATAAAGATTTTTTTTCTTCATTTACTGGAGAGAGAGACTAGCATGATGAGTTTAAATGTAAATCTGTACATCAGTGTAATTGTGTAGAAAGCTTGCTTCTTATATTTTGTGCTCCTTATTGTGGCTACTATGTAAAATACATAGATTGATAAAATTGTGAAAAGATATCACTAGAGGCAGAAGCTGTCAAGGAGGTGAGTAAAAAAATTACTGTTTCCCTAAACTGAATAACATTTGAATTGGTAACACATCAAGGGGATTAGTAAATTGGTCAAATTAGTACCAGTTTAAAAGATCGACCCAATTGTACTAGTAGTCCATCAAAAGTCAGTGTGTGTGCCAAAAAAGTGTAAGGATATTTACAAATTAAGTTAAAATTAAAGTTTGAACAGTGTGATAAAAGATAACGAGGAACCACTTATAGAAAATAATATTGAAGATTTTAATAAATGGGCTCATTAAATTATAAGCTTTGGGGAAGGGTTAATGTTGTCAAAGTGGTTTCAACACCACAGTTTAATTACTTGCCATAGATACTACCAATGAATATTACAAACCCATTATTTAGTTTATTCAAGAGAGTGGGAGAAAAAAAATCAGTTTCTTCATTTTTATATCAAATGTAATGCCTCAGAGAATGTGTATGTGTGTGATTTTTTGTTTATCTAATATATTAATTTTGATAACTTAAATATATACTAAGAAAAACAAACTTCAACTATGCTACATTTTTTTTTCATTTGGTTTGGTTTTTGTACCCTAATGTCGGAGAGGGATAGAGAGGACTCAGGATTATAACTGAAGGGTAGAAAGACAGTTTAAAATTTCTTCTGACTATGAAACTATTTTTAATGTATGGGGAAAATGTTGGAACTATAAATCAAACATTGATGAAGACATGTCCACTGCCAGTGACTGTGATCACTAAAAATATCAGCTTAGGAGATGTCAGAGTTCAGTTATTAGACAGAAAAAACAGTAAGTTTTCTTTAAAAATTCCTGTCCTAGACTGTTCAGTATTGTTGCTATATGATTGATCTCTTTGCAATATATAATCACCTGCATGCATACACACCTCACAGTCTTACAGGTAGACTAATGAAACTATGTTTCTCTAAGCAGTAAATCTTAATGTAGATTATTTGTAGTAGAAATGGTTAGCCATATGTTTCAAGAAAGAACTAGTCTAGACTTTCTTAAAGATCCTTAAGTCTGATCTATCTTATTGGTGAGCAGAAAATAATGTTTCTCTGAGAATACAGAAATCTGAGGGTTTAGTATAGTTTCTTTCTTTGTAAGTTGGTTGAACATCTGGCATAACTAACACACATTATGAATAATTTAGTCCATAAGCAACCCAAATATTGAAATTCATGTACTGAATATTTGTGTTACTACAGAAAAATGTCTAGAAATAATCTCTGAACTAAAATATGTTTACTGAAATAATGAGTTAAACAGAATAAGTGTGTCGGTTTCACCCACCGCTAAGACCATGTGGTCCTGCACTCACTCTACCCCACAAGGTGAGATGGGAAGCGAAACACAACAAAGAGGGTAGTGGATTAAAATGAGGACAGGGAGGGCTCAGTCACCAGTTATGGTCACGGGTGAAACAGTCTCAACTTGGGGAAGAAAAATCAATTTCATTTGTTATCAGTCATCAGAGTTGGATAGTGAGACATAACAACCACATCTTAAAACACCTTCCCCCATCCCTCCCTCCTTGCCGGGCTCAAATTACTTGGCTTGGGATTTCTCTACCTTCTCCCCCACAGCAGCACAGGGCACATGGTTGACATGCTGGAGGGACGGGATACCATCCAGAGGGACCTTGACAGACTTAAGAGGTGGGCTGGTGCTAACCTGATGAAGTTCAACAAGGCCAAATGCAAGGTTCTGCACCTGGGTCAGGGCAATCCCAAACAGGCTGGGTGATGAATGGATTGAGACCAGCTCTGGAGAGAAGGACTCCCAGGCTGCCCAGGGAGGTTGTGGGGTCTCCTTCTCTGGAGACATTCAAAACCTGCCTGGACGCCTTTCTATGTGATGTCATTTAGGTTCCTGCTCCGGCAGGGGGATTGGACTAGATGATCTTTCGAGGTCCCTCCCAATCCCTAACATTCTGTGATTCTGTGATTCTGTGACTTGGGAGTGGTGGTGGACGAGAAGCTCAACATGAGCCGGCAGTGTGCGCTTGCAGCCCAGAAGGCCAACCATATCCTGGGCTGCATCAAAAGAAGCATGACCAGCAGGTTGAGGGAGGTGATTCTCCCACTCCACTCTCTTCCATCACTTCTAGAAAATAAAGTTTGTTAAAGTGTTTTATTACTTAGATCATGAAAAGCAGCATTCATTCTTTTCTAGCTAATTTATCAAGATTATGTGATAATAATATAAAATCACAATTCATGTGAAACTAAATTATTCTTGATTTAAACCTTCTCAGTGAGATTAGCATTTGAATTATCTGCCATCAATTTTATTTAAGTTTTTAATAATGGCTGATGTATATTCAATACCTGTAGACTAAACATCTTGTTTATATTAACCATCATTTTAATCCCAGAGCAGACATGGATATATTTGTTCAGACAGAATCCTGAATTAATTGATGCATGACCAAATGTATTCATACAGAAGTAAATCCATTTGATATACTGTTAATAATATTAGCTCAGTATACTGTTGTTTCTACCTATAAACTCTAATTTAAGTGGAAATAACTAAGTTTGACATCAGGCTGTTCTTGGAAAAAGAAATAGCAAAACTATTTACAATCATTGCAGAGTTGTCCTGAAAAGCATACTGTCTCCAAGATCAATTTGCCTATGGAAAATGTAAATGACAATTGATCAATAATTGCCAGTTGCAAAACCTATGCTAAGCTCTCTCAAGGAAGTCTGCATAAATTTATGGAAAATTGAGCATTTCAGAAAACTCTTAAGATGAAACAAAAAGCAAAAGTAATTAGCTCACTATTTTGTTTATCTCATGGATTTAAAAGTTTTTAAATAAGAATATGAAGTTTAAATATTATTAAACAATCTTTATACAAGAAGGTTTGTATTCAATAGAAGAGGCTCATAGAATCATAGAATCATAGAATGGTTTGGGTTGGAAGAGACCTTAAAGATCATCTAGTTCCAACCTCCTTACCATCAGCAGGGACACCTTCTACTAGACCAGGTTGCTCAAAGCCTCATCCAACCTGGCTTTGAAAACTTCCAGGGAGGGGGCATCCACAACTTCCTTGGGCAACCTGTTCCAGTGTCTGACCACCCTCACAGTGAAGAACTTCTTCCTAATATCTAATCTAAACCTCCCCTCTTTCAGCTTAAACCCATTACCCCTTGTTCTGTCACTAACTGTCCCTATGTAAAGTCCCACCCCCAGCTTTCTTGTAGGCCCCCTTCAGGTATTGGAAGGCTGCTATAAGATCTCCCCAGAGCCTTCTCTTTTCCAGGCTGAACAGCCCCAACTCTTTCAGCCTGTCCTCATAGGAAAGGTGCTCCAGCCCTCGGATCATCCTGGTGGCCTCCTCTGGACTTGTTCTAGCTGCTCCAGGTCTCTCTTGTGATGCGGGCTCCAGAACTGGAAACAGTATTCCAGGTGGGGCCTCAGAGATGATTAGTTTTATAAAAAAGAAGTAGCACTTTGTGGGGGGCTATTTTTTCCCTCCTGTTTCCAGTGGAGCATAAACAGCCTAACTGATATTTCTTAAAATGGGTATATACAATTTTAATCAGAATAACAATTAAGTTGAAACCTGCAGTTGTGATAGCATTTACAGGCATTTCCTGTAGTCGTCCTGTAGGTAGAAAATACCTACAGGTATTGTATGTCAATTCCTTTCACCACATTAGACAACTGAAATATTTCCATTCATATACTGATACAATGATGTAGGAATGATGATTTTTTTTTTTTCTACCAGCTTTAGACAGATAAAAAGATTCTTCTAACTGGAGTTTTGTCCAAAGATGCGCAATATTTTCTAACAGCTAGAGCATCATAAGCATGGTAAGACTTTGAAAGTGGATTGAGAACTTTTTTTAAAGAAAGTTTTAAAACAGTATTTTTATATTTTCCAAGAATTCATACAAACCCTTTATTTGCTTTTCATTTTAATCTATACAAAGAGCAATTACGACCTTACATTTCAGAAGTCTCTATTCTTTCCTGGTAGCTGCATTACTATGATCACAATAACCAGCTGTAACAAATCTGTACATGGAAGAATACACATAAAAGGACAATGATGGTTAATCAACTATCTCCCTTGAAAACTATTCAATATGCAAACTTTAGGTCATTCCTTCTTCAGATTTTTGTTTCATATGGTAATGTGTTTCTCTGACTCAAGGTTGTCAAGTGACTTCAGATACATTTTGGATCAAGAAAGATACTTATGGGCTTTGTTAAACAAAATGTGCCATAAAAAGCCACATTTAATTTACTCACAGTTCATTTAAAGAATTTTAAGCTTTTTGTTCTTCTGTTATGATTATTAATACTATTAAGATAAGGCTAATCTTATGTTCTGCATAACTTTGACATGTAAGTTTCTGAGGGGACTGTTTAGGGTTTTTTAAAGGGAGAATGCATCTACATATTGGAATAATTTTTAGAGAACTAGAAGTTGCTTTCTGCCTACCATAAAATTAATGTGTTTGGGTATGAAATTTAATACTATTTAGGATTGTTGTTAAGGACTATTCAAGATTCTAAGTTACAATAAATAGACATGGGCATATACACACCACATAAAGCATAATTTTGAATGATGCTGTGCCATTTTTGGCTGCAATTATCACTTGGAAAAAAAGAAGATAAAAACTTTTACAGGTGCTTAGTATCTTACTTTGGCATGCAGGGAATGGTTTCTCATTTTGTTCAGTTTTATAGCCCTGTTATCTGTCCTGGAGGAGATACCCAAATCTTTTGTTTTATTGGTAGGAATCCTATGGTGTTTCCTCATGTCTTCTTTTGTCTTGCTGTGTCTGAGGCACATACCGAGGTGGTGAAATCTGAGGGTTAGTTCACCCTAACTAAGCGAATATTGTCACATCTCACACTTTTCACAAGGTGGTAAGCTATACCAACATGCCTCTACCAAGTCATGTTCTGTGCCTTGTCAGAAGGATGAGGATATTATGAAAGTTTTGGTGAGGTAGTTCTCTAGCTCTTCCATTGTTTGGTAGGTTCTTCCAAGAATGGGGTGCTGGAAAGGGGAAGGGTGATTATTTCCTTCCCAGGCAGGTAGTACCCTCTTTTTCCCTAATAGTGACTGAATTTAATACTAGATGACATATGTTCAACAGGGGAGAATGAGACCTGTCCCATCTCTCAGGTGATTATTTATGTAGAATACATGAGATTTAACTTAATATAGTTCAAATCAATTAATCTTTAAAGACACTTTGCATAGAGCACAAGAGCTCTCAATCCCAAGGTATAAGAAATCAGGCAAGAAAGGCAAGAGACTGGCATGGCTGAATTGAGATCTACTGGTCAAACTAATAGGCAAGAGGGAAATGCACAGGCAGTGGAAGCAGGGGCAAGTATCCTGGGAAGAGTGCAGAGATGCTGCCCGGTTCTGTAGGAATGGGGTCAGGAAGGCCAAGGCATGGCTGGAACTGAACTTGGCAAGGGATGCAAAGAGTAATAAGAACTTCTACAGGTAAGTCAGACAGAAAAGAAAGGTCAAAGAAAGTGTACCCTCCACGATGAACAAGACTGGCAAACTGTTAACAATGGATGAGGAGAAGGCTGAGGTACTCAATGATATTTTTGCCTCAGTCTTCTCTGGCAAGCTCTCTTCCCACAAGGCAGGCACTCGGGAAGCAAAGTGTCTCCCACTGTAAGAGAAGATCAGGTTCATGACCACCTGAGGAATGGAATATGTTTAAGTTTATGGGACCTGGTGAGATGCATCTCAGAGTCCTGAGGGCATTGACTGAGTACTGATGAGTCAGCCTCTCCTGTTTGCCTGGGAAGATCATGGAACAGATCATCCTAGAAGCTATGCTAAGGCACATGGAGGACAGGGAGGTGATTTGGGAGCCATTGTGGCTTAACCAAGGACAAGTCCTACCTGTTCAACCTAGTGACCTTCTGTGATGGAGTGACTATAGCAGTGAGCAAAGGAAGAGCTATGAATGTCATCTGTCTGGACTTCTGTAAAGCCTTTGACAAAGTCCCCTTCAACACCCTTCTCTCTAAATTGGAGAGAAATGGATTTGATGGGTGGCCTGTTCGATGGATGAGGAATTGGTTGAATGTTCGCATCCGGAGGGTAGTGGTCAACAGCTCGATGTCCAGATGAAGATCCCTGGTAAATGGTGGCCCTCAGGGGTACCAGGAGTACCAGTACTGCGGGACCAGTAATGTTTAATATCTTAATCAATGACATAGACAGTGGTATTGAGTGCACCCTCAGCAAGTTTGCTGATGACATCAAGCTGAGTGGTGCAGTTGACAGGCCTGAAGGATGGGATTCCATCCAGAGGGACCTGGAGAAGCTCAGGAAGTGGGCCCAGGTGAACCTCATGAGGTTCAACAAGCCAAGTACAAGGTCTTGCACCTGAGTTGTGGCAACAGCTGATATCAATACAGGCTGGGGGATGAGGGCATTGAGTGAGAGTAGCCCTGTGGAGAAGGACTTGGTACTGGTGGATGAAAAGCTGGACATGAGCCATCAATGTGAACTCACAGCCCAGAAGGCCAGCCATATCCTGGGCTGCATCAAAATAAGTGTGGGCAGCAGGTCGAGGGAGACCCACCTGGAGTACTGCATCCAGTTCTGGAGTCCTCAGCACAAGAAAGACATGGACCTGTTGGAGTGGGTCTAAAGGATGGCCAGAAACATGATCCATGGGATGGAACACCTCTCCTATGAAGAAAGGCTGAGAGGGTTGGGGTTGTTTAGCCTAGAGAAGAGAAGGCTCCAGGGAGACCATATTGCCGCCTTTCAATACTTAAAGGGGGCCAATAAGAAAGATGGGGACAAACTTTTTAGCAGGACCTGTAGTGATAGTACTAGGGGTAATGGTTTTAAGCTAAAAAAAAGTAGATTTAGAAGCAATTTTTTACGAGGCTGTTGAACCACTGGAATGGGTTTCCCAGAGAGGTGGTAGATGCCCCACCCCCAGAAACATTCAAGGTGAGGTTGGACAGGCCTCTGAGCAACCCGATCTAGTTGAAGATATCCCTGCTCGCTGCAGGGGAGTTGGACTAGATGACCTTTAAAGGTCCTTTCCAACCCAAACTCTTCTATGATTCTAATCAAATCACTAATGCTCTCACTTGAATAATAACTGCAAATCAATGGGATAAAAAAGCGTCTGGGGGAGGTCCGTCAAGGAGCAGCAAAAGGAGAGGTGCTCTTCAAGGAAGGAAGATGGAAGCCAAGGGTGACAGCAAGACAGGCAGCAATAAGGGCACAGTCCTATGGTGCACCTACTCTCAGTCACTGCACCAGTATCAAACTCTTCCTTTTGTGCTCATTAGACTTGACTTTCCTTTTGACAGTGCTTGAGGACTTTTCACTCCAGATCTAAAACTGAATGCTGAAGCATACCTGATTTCTGCAGCATTGTGTTGAAAGTAATTTAGTAGTTTATCTGAGAAAGGACTTGGTAGGGGTTTTAACTGGGAAAAGTGAGGAGTGTGATGACACAAAGTTACTAAAAATTCTCAGGATATTGCTAGTCTGAGAAGTTCTAGCAATGCTAGAAATAACTAGGCTGGAGCAGCACTGACACAGCTATGTGACTTTCCATGTGTTACAAAACCCAGAAATCTTCATTTAATGTTAGATACAATTCTCTCTAACTTAATTATGTCATAGCCATGAAATAGCAAGCAGAACATAATATGGTTTCCAGGGAAACATCCTTATTAACTGAATTTCCTGATCAAGTGCATCCTGATTTAATAAAAATATATTGATTATTTTGATGTAATAAGAAAAGATAACTATGGTGCAGAAAAACATTGAAGCAGATTATTTGTATGACTTAGTTTCTAAACTGTAGCTTTAATTTCAACTTTTTATTTTCCTCATTCACAGTGTTTAGCCATTAGGACATTCAGAAATACAGTGTTTATCACAAGTCAGCCCATGTGCTAAAATAAATAGGTATGAGGGGAAAATGAATATTTTTTCTCAAAATTATTTTTTGCATATCACAGTTGGGACAAGGCCTATGTTCTACTCCATAAGATTTTTTTCTTTCACTTTTACTGTTAATTTTTTAGTTAGTTAATTTGTTGTTGTTGACAAAAAGAAATAATTTGATTTGGCCATTAGGTATAAATTCATGATTTGGCCTTTTTTTTTTTTTTTTTTTTCCTTTTTTAGGGAAGTAAGCATAGGTTTTTGTCTGCTTTAAAACTTTCGTTTGGGGTTTGTTTTTGTTTGTTCCCCCCCTTATTTATTTATTTATTTATTAAATTTCTAGGATTAATTTCTAAATAGAAAGAAGACATTCAGCCTTTATTTGTGATTGGTGCATGACATAAATATCAGAATTTTCAGACAGGATGGTGTCTGTCTGTAAGGTTCACTTAGATCAGTTCTTTATTTGAAACACCTGGCAACTCAATTCTAAGATCTCATAGATATAAATATTAGCTTTAAGAACATAGGCACAGACTAAAACATCAGAATAAAGAAGCAACTGGTAGGAAGTCACTAAATACAGTCGTTGGACTTTGATCTTTACTGATACAAGAAGCTTAGGGTAAAAAACCTTGTTATCAATTCCATTAAGCTTTGGAAAGTAGAGATAAATTAATAAATTACCTCAGATCTGTTCAGGGGAAACTGATAATTTGATTTCTCAGCTTTGTTGTGCCTGCATTCTGTTGAATTAATTACTGACAGAGTGCACTGTTTGTTTCACTAGTCCTAAACATACGTTAAATCATTTTGCAAGAGACAACATAGAATCACAGAATCATAGAATGGTTTGGGTTGGAAAGGGACCTTAAAGATCATCTACTTCCAACTCCCCTGCCATCAGCAGGGACACCTTCCACTAGACCAGGTTGCTCAAAGCATCATCCAACTTGGCCTTGAACACTACCAGGGAGGGGGCATCCACAACTTCCTTGGGCAACCTGTGCCAGTGTCTCACCACCTTCACAGTAAAGAATTTATTCCTAATATCTAATCTAAATCTACCCTCTTCCAGTTTAAAACCATTTCCCCTTGTTCTATCACTACCTGCCCTTGTAAAAAGTCCCTCCCCAGCCTTTCTGTAGACCCCTTCAGGTATTAGAAGGCCACTATAAGGTCTCCTTGGAGCCTTCTCTTCTCCAGGCTGAACAACACCAACTCGCTCAGTCTGTTCTTACAGGTAAGGTGTTCCAGCCCTCGGATCATCCTTGTGGCCCTCCTCTGGACTTGCTTCAGTAGGCCCATGTCCTTCTTATATTGAGGACCTCAGAACTGGATGTGGTACTTCAGGTGGGGCCTCACAAGAGCAGAGTAGAGGGGGAGAATCACCTCCCTTGACCGGTTGGCCATCCTTCTCTTGATGCAGTCCAGGACATGGTTTGCCTTTGGGCTGCAAGCACACATCGCCAGCTCATGTTGAGTTTCTCTTTCACCAGTATTCTCAAGTCCTTCTACTCAGGACTACTCTCAATCCGTTCTTTGCCCAGCCTGTATTTGTGCTTGGGATTGCCCTGACCCAGGTGCAGGACCTTGCACTTGGCCTTGTTGAACTTCATAAGGTTTGCAAGCCTCAAGCCTCTCGAGTTGTCTCCCTTCCCTCCAGCATGTTGGCCAAACCACACAGCTTGGTGTTGTTGGCAAGCTTGCTGAGGCTGCACTCAATGCCACTGTTCATGTTGCTGACAAAGATGTTAAACAGTGCTGGTCCCAGTATCTACCCCTGAGGGATGCCTCTTATCACCAGTCTCGACTTGGACATCAATCCTTTGACCACGACTCTTTGAGTGCAACCATCCAGCCAATTCCTTATCCACTGAGTGGATTTAGGCCATCCTGCCTAAACTCTGAACATGATTTGTCTTCAGATCTTTGATTTTTAATATACTGAGTAATGTCCTGAGAACTTCAAAGGGAAAAAATTCACAAAAATAATATATTAAATATCTCAATTTTATGAAATATAAATTGATCTTTTGTTACTACTCCTGTTTGTTAGCACACTTAAATATTCTTATTTAGTAACATTAAGTGCATAATAGCTAACACCAGAACACGCACATATACACATGCACACAAGTCCTTATGATTTCTAACATACAAAATGCTTGCTTTTAATTTCTGGAGTTTTTGAGTCCTACCATTTATATTGTGGGTGCTGTGATTATAAGGAGACACACTTTGGAAAGTTATTTAACATAATAGCTTAAATACCTTCCTAAGAATTGTATTTTCCTCTACGCAGTAGGGAAGGTAAATAACTCTGAAAATAAATTGGACTCTAACTATAGTCTCAGTTTTCTTGTTGCTCAACTTAGATTAAGAAATACAGGTAAAATTCCATTGATTATTCTGCTATTCTTATACTGACCCTAGCTC
Source organism: Antrostomus carolinensis (assembly GCF_000700745.2). Taxonomy (NCBI): domain Eukaryota; kingdom Metazoa; phylum Chordata; class Aves; order Caprimulgiformes; family Caprimulgidae; genus Antrostomus; species Antrostomus carolinensis. The sequence continues at coordinate 35,086 of NW_010339024.1, forward strand.
AATAATATTAAATATAAAAACATGTAGAAATTATGTATTTTACATAATAACATTACAGTCAATGTGAAAACACTCACCAGCTGTGAGGAAAAAAGAACAGAATCTTAAGATTTTAATTCATGAGGTTAGTTAGATGTGAAGATAATAGATGTTAGATCATAACACAGTTCAACAGATACGTCAGAGTGGTATACATTTTAATGCACTTCCTGATGAAATTTTAAGAGGCTGCCATTTTGATTGAAAACAGAGGAGTTTGGGAGCTGGACATTTTCCTGTGAGAAAAGAAGTCAATATCAAAGTTTAAGAATGTTGTAATGTATAATTTTATTTCATATGCAGTTAATTTGCAAATATTTATATCAAGCTGGTAACCATGTATAATGACCCCTTTTAAAAATACTGTCATCAATGAACATAAATGTCTTTGCTGTTTTTGGCATGTGTCTATTTCTGTTCTGCCTATGCCTCATAATATTTTAATAAGACTCTTGATAAAGCCAGCATCTTGAGCCTTCAGCCACAAAGCACTTATATTACAAATGTAAGTATACATTTTTTTTAAGTTGACCATAGGATTAATGCCTATTTAGTGAAGTGGTTTTTCCAAAAGAGGCATTTTCTTGTTAAAATTGTCTGAAAACTAGACAGACAAGTGTGTTTCTAAGGAATAAAGCTTCAATATAAAGTAATTATGTATATGATATTGTCTGCCTCTTACATAATTTCTGTGGTCAAAGGAATATGGCTTTGGAGTAAATAGATTAACAGAAACTAATTAGTTTAAAAGATGCTTATAGGGTAAGGAGATGACAGAATGTGAGTTTGTGACAAATTGAGAAGTGCAGCAGGTTTATTCTCAAGTATTTTCTGTAACATTTCTCTGAGGCTGAATTCATATTAGCCTATCTCAGTATCTTTCTTGTTTTTATATCAGTGTTTATTATTCTGCTGTTGCTGTTTCAAAGTTGTTTTAGTATTTTCTTAATACAATAATCATGCACATTTATAAAAATGAATATGATAGATAGATACTATTATTTTATTAGAAAATAATAGCAAATATAGTTTTCAAAAAAAAAATATATATATATATGGAGGGACTTCTATGCCTCATCTTCCATGTAAGACAAGAAAAGTGTTTGTCCCACCAGAGGTAGAAAGTTGATGTGACAATTCTCAAAAAAATTAATTTGCCTAAAAGAAACAAAGCATTGTGGTGGGATGACCCTGGCTGGATGTCAGATGCCCACCAAAGCTGCTCTATCACTCCCTCACCTCAACTGGGCAGGGGAGAGAAAATATAACAAAAGGCTCATGGGACAAGATAGGGACAGAGAGAGATCAGTCACCTGTTACTGACATGGGCAAAACAGACTCAACTTGGGGAAAATGAATTTGATTTATTATAAATCAAATCAGAGAAGGATAATGAGAAATAAAACCTAATCTTAAAATACCTTCCCCTCCCTTCTTCCTGGGCTGAACTTCCCTCCCAATTTCCACCTCCTCCACTGCAGCGGCATAGGGGGATGGGGAATGGGGGAGTGTCAGTTCATAACACGTTTTTTTCTGCCACTCCTTCTCCTCAGAGAGAGGACTCCTCACACTCTTCCCCCGTACCAGCGTGGGCTCCTTCTCACAGAAGACAGTCCTCCACAAACTTCTCTAGCATGAATCCTTCCCATGAACGACAGTTCTTCACGAACTGTTTTAGCATGGGTCCTTTCCATGGGGTGCAGTCCTTCAGGAATATACTGCTCCAGCGTGGGACCCCCACGGGATCACAAGTCCTGCCAGCAAACCTGCTCCAGCATGGGCTCCTCTCTCCACAGGGTCCACAGGTCCTGACAGGAACCTGCTCCAGCATGGGCTTCCCATGAGGTCACAGACTCCTTCAGGTGTATCCAGCTGCTCTGGCGTGGGGTCCTCCAGGGTCTGCAGGTGGACATCTGCTCCACTCTGCACCTCCATGGAGTACAGCCTGCCTTACCATGGTCTTCACCAGAAGTTGCAGGGGAATCTCTGCTCCAGTGCCTGGAGCAGCTTCTCCACTTCCTTCCTTCCTTCCTTCCTGACCTTGGTATCTGCAAGGGTTGTTTTCTCTCACATACTCTTACTTCTGTCTCCAGCTGCAAAGTGTGCAACTTTTTTTTTTCTCTTCCTCTTCTTAATTATGTTACCACATGGCATTACCATCATTACTGATTGCCTCAGCCTTGGCCAGTGGCGGGTCTGTCTTGAAGCCGGCTGCCATGGGCTCTGTTGGACACAGAGGAAGTTTCTGGCAGCTCCTCACAGAAACCATCCCTATGACCTCCCCACTACCAAAACCCAGCCATGCAAACCCAATGTATTCCACTCGTCGCCTCTGTGAATCACATATTTAAGAATTATTAAAATCCACATTCATCACACAGTCTTCACAAACTTCACTCACATCAACAAAAAAGAATTCCCCACACTAAAATCAAAATAACATCATCATCACACTAGACAAAAGTGCGCAATTTACACACAATCCACCCCTGGTCTCTTCACCACAGGTAAACAACAGAAATCCCCCACAGTCATTAATGCTTTTTATTCTCTAGCCCTCTTCATTCCCTGTTTTGCCTGTTACCTGTCCTCTCCCAATTATTATACTTACCTCGAATTTTTCATACCCCACATTGAGTGCCAAAAAGGACTGTGGTGAGTTAATCTTGGCTGAACGCCATCAGCAGGGTAGGGAGGGGAGAAAATAAGATGGAGAAGAAAAAAAACCCCAAAACCCAAACAACTCATGGGTCAAGATAAAGGCAGTTTAATAGAAACACAAAGCAAAACTGTGCATACAGAAACAAAAGAAGAAAATATTTATTCTCTACTTCCCATCAGTAGGTAATGTCTGGCCACTTCCCAGGAAGCCATGTTTCAGTATGCATAGCAGTTACTCTGGAAGACAAACATCGTAAAAAACTAATACCCCCACTTCCATCTCCATTCTCCTAGCTGATATTTCTGAGCAGGCATCATATGGTATGTACTATCCCTTTGGTCAGTTTGGGTCAGCTGTCCTGGCTATGTCCTCTCCCAAGAGCTTCCCCACTCCCAGCCTACTGGGGGTGGGGACGGGAATGTTGGAGAGACAGCCTTGGTGCTGTGTGAGCACTGCTCAGCAGTAACCAAAACCCTGGTGTATTATCAACACCTTTCTAGCTACTGATACAAAACACAGCACTCTGAGGGCTGCTATGGGGAAAATGAACTCCATCTTAACCAGACCAAACACATTCATTATTGAATGAGAAGAAAAAAAAACTTCTGGCCTCATTCCTTCATTTGTTCTTACATTAACCCAGATTTAGGACATTGACAGCAATTTATTCAGAGATCCTGAAAGGTATTTGAAGTCCCCAAAATATATTGATGGCGTACATTTTCAGACCCTTTGTATCTTACCTGTCTTTCCTTTCATACATTTATTTTTATTATTGTGGGATCATCTGTGGTAGATGCATAATCTATTTTCAAACATTTATATAAAGCTTTTACCCTGGACCATGTTCAGTGACATTTTCTGAAAAGTTATAATCAAGGAACATATCTGTCTTTGCTTTTACATTTTAATTCTTTTAACTTTCTTGTATCTTAAGTGGTAAAACAGGACTATTGTGTTTAGTCCATAGTTTTAGTGACCAAAATAAATGTTTTATGTTTGGTTTAGTCTTCTTAATTGTACATTTGTGATATAACATTATATTTATTATAGCATTTACTTTCACATCCTGAGAGGGAGAAAATATGAATATTAGGATTACTGCTTACTGTTGCAAGTTTATTATTTATACAGTCCTTGTGCAAACTTATAAATCCCATTATTTCCTTTGTACTACCTGTTCTCTTTGCAAGCTTACTGAATAGAATAGAGTAGAATAGAATAGAAATAGAAATAGAAATAGAAATAGAAATAGAAATAGAAATAGAAATAGAAATAGAAATAGAAATAGAAAAGAATAGAAATAGAATAGAAATAGAATAGAATAGAATAGAATAGAATAGAATAGAATAGAATAGAATAGAATAGAATAGAATAGAATAATTCAAATTGGAAGGGACCTACAATAGCCATCTAGTCCAACTGCCTGTCCACTTTAGGGCTGACCAAAAAGTTAAAGCAATAAACTCTGACAGGCGTGGAGCATTGGCCATCTCTTTAGGAAGCTTGTTTCAGTGTTTGATCACCCTCTTTGTGAAGGAATACCTCCTAATGTCCAGTCTACTGTTTGCTATGAACCTAGTGACTTTGTGTGTATTGCTAGCTTTCCTATGCTAAATTCTCACACTTTTAGTCTTATTCCTTCTCCCTGAAACTAGCTCAATTTCTTTGTGGTGAGAGGTCTTTATACCTTTTGATGTATCCTTCTGCTTCCTCTTTTCCTCTCTCTCTCTTTTTTTCTCTTTCATTATATTGATTTGTGGATATTTTATTATACCAGATATCCAGGAAGTCGAACAAAGGCAAACATCATGTGTACTGTCATCTGAAATGTGTAAGAGGTTTTCAACGCACAACATACAGTTTAAAACTATGAATTTTGCTAACTAGCTAACTAATGCTTTAATAACATAAACTGGATTCCATCCATTTTTGCCTAGAACTTCATTGCAGATTAGTATGACTCAGACTGTCCACAAGTTTTATCACCCATTATTAGCTCCATGGAAGACAGGTCTTAGTCTTGCTAATTCAGGCAGCTAACTTTAATTAAATAAAAATAAACTTTAAAAAACCTTTAATTTCTTCAGCTACAGTATGTGGAATTTGCGTTAGAACAGAAAATAATGAAATACCCAGTCTTCACAGTCTCCTCATCTTCGAGAGTTTGCTCAGCAGTTTAATAATAGAATCAAACTTTACAGATACAAGTTTTACCAGCTTCCCCATGGACTACAAGTATCCAAGTTAGAGACGAATAAATTAAGTCCTCCTTCACTCTAAAAAGTCCATGATTATTAATAGCACAAATCTTACTGCTCTCATAGTAATCTTTCTGCATTATCACACAGCTTTTGTGCATATATTAATTTGCAATACACAAGGTGTGAGTAGCATTTAACACACTCAGAATTGCTAGTAACTGCATTTCTACAATTTTAATATAGAGAAATCTAATACAATGTACCTGGAGGACAAACAATAATATTTTGTTTGTCAAAGCCAACCTTTAACTTCAGATTTAAAATGATAGGTTCTGGGTTGACCACTTCCATTCAGGAGTGAAATTTTGGGTTAATGATACAGCAATTTAAGGAAAAATCTGCTTCAAGATCTGTAGGGGTCAAAAAGACAAAATAAAAATTTGCAAGTTATTGGAAAATAAAAAGGTAACAAAGCAGAGTAAATAATTATGCCACTGTGGTGGTTTGGGTGGATTCACCCTTTTGCAACCAAACACACCCTGCTCTATCACCCTCCCCCTCCCTTGCCCAGGGAGTAGGGGAGAGAATTGGAAAGAAAAGGGCAAGGAAACTCACAAATTGAGATAAAAACTATTTACTAATTAAAAGAAAATGATAATGATAACAACAGTGATAACAGACTATACAAATGAGTGATACACAGTGCTCTCCGCCCGCTGACTGATGCTCAGCCTGTGCCAGCTAACGATCCCGGAGCCGAGACAGTCCCAAAACAGAAACCCTGGAAGGGCAAGGCCGAGCGATCCCTGAGAGAATACCCCCATCTTCCGGTCAACCCTGGTTAATATACTGACATGACATGATATGATATGGAATATTTCATTGGCACATCCAAATGCCAGTTTTGGGTTTTGCTATTCACTGCTCTTCCCCCTCCCAGTCCTAGTGCAGCTGTGAAGTAACCAAACACCGTGGCCTTGAGCTCCAGCAGCAACTAATAACACCAGTACTGTTGTCAACATTCTCCTCATAAGTCTGAACTGAAACACTGAAACTAAAATACAGCTATTCTAATTACAAAAAAGAAAATTAACCCTATCCTAGCAAACCCAGGACAGCCACCACTTAAGTTTGCCAGTATCTTTAACAATGTGTGCAGTTCTGGTCCCTTCACAAAAAGAATTTAACAAAGCTGAAAGTTTCAGAAAAAGCCAACAAAGGTGTTAAAAGATAGAAATCTTCCTTCATATAAGCTAAGGTTTCTAGACAGTTGACCGTCTAGGAAACAGTCAAATAATGAAGAGTATGACTGAAGTCTAGAATACAATAAGGAACTTTGTATGTCAGGGCTCGGTTATTCATTTTCTCTTTCAGTAGAAGAATTAGGGGGCGCTGAAAGAAAGAAATTAATGAAACAAGTTGAGTGAAAGCAAATGAAGCAACAGAAGCCAGGTTTGAAACAAATAGAGGGAGGTAAACCTTCATATGCAGAGAGTGACAGGCCAAATTTGTTGTGTATGCAGCAGATTTACATGAGTTCAAAGGAAGACTGACCTAGTTAATGGAAGATAAGGTCCCTGAGAATTACGAAATGCATGGAAAAAGACATCAACCTCAGAGCATCCCTGATCTATAAGTTGGACACTGGGGAAATATTAAGAGGAATTACTATATATTTGACAATAGTCTTATGGTTTACTCCCTAGACATTAACTTATGGCCACAGTTGGAGACATATTTTGTCTAGGCTAGAGGAACCTCCTTACTCCTTTTAATAAGAAGGTCTATTGTCTGTTAGATCATCAACCATGTAAAATAAGAGCTCTGGATCACCAGTTGAGACACTGCATTGTGTAATGTATTTCTTTGGACCTGAATAGATTTATTTTGTGACTGACATCTAATATCAGAAGCAGGAGTTTTCTGTCTACATGTACAAGCTATTAATATTTTAGATGTCACAGAACATGTGTTATCTGCAAAAAGGCTGACAGATTGACAAAGGACATTCATTCACTCTTCAGCAGCCATTGAAGTCCAGATGAAATAGCTGAGAGTCCTTGAAAGGAATCTAGCTGACTGTGTTTAGGCAACTGCAAAGCAATTGCGTGTGTTTTCGTATATAGAATCATAGAATGGTTTGGGTTGGAAGGGACCTTAAAGATCATCTAGTTCTAACCTCCCTGCCATCAACAGGGACACCTTCCACTAGACCAGTATGTTTCTGTGAGGGAGGTACCTCCTCCTGGACTCTGGGAACTAAGTTCTCCTGCTTCCTGGCCTTCAGCTACTTCTCTGAAAATGGTTGGGTCTCCCAGAGAGATGTTCTATGAGATCTAGAAATCTACCAGACTGTACAGATATACTGCCAGCAAAACAATAGATTGAAAGCTTGCACAAGCAAGTTCTTTTTTTGTTTTGTTTTGTTTTGGGTTTTTTTTTGGTTTGGTTTGGTTTGATTTGGTTTGGGTTGGGTTTTTTTGTTTGATTTATTTTTGTTTTTTTTGGTTTGGTTTTAGAAGTAAAGGATGTTCTTGAAAAGTATTAAATAAAATACTGTAGAATGTTGTTATATTGTATGACTGCACATTCAAAATGCTTGCAAAGAGATACCTTCTGGATCCTTTCAGCGTTATATTGGAAACCATTAAAAATAAGTCAGGCTGTAGCCTGTAAACGAATACTGAATTTTCTTCAATGTCTTCAGTAAGAGAGTAACATTGTAGTCCTAAGAGATGGTGAAACAGTGATCTGAAAGTTGACTATAATCTTTTAAAAATCAACTAAATATTTACTAACTTGTCATTCCTCAAAAAAAAAAAAAAAAAGAAAAAAAAAAAGAAAAGCTTTGCAAACCCGTGTATTCTACAGTGAAGTGATATACTTATGACCATTTTCTGATCTTCCCTCATTGCATGATATTTATTTTCTAGGAATTTCTAGCACTTTTGATTCATGATCATGTCATTCACAGATCTTGGCTGACCTAGAAAACCATGCGCTTTTTAAGGATGACCTAGAATGCCAGAAGCTTATTCTGGAAGCCATGAAATACCATCTTTTGCCAGAGAGAAGAACTCTCATGCAAAGTCCAAGAACTAAACCTAGAAAATCTACAGTTGGAACACTTTATGCTGTTGGAGGAATGGATAACAACAAAGGTATAGAAGATATTTATTACTTTATAAAAGTTATATTTTGCATTTTATTTATTAGAAAATAATGAAATAACTTTCTATTCCAAGACTGGGGTGGTGGTGTCTAAGTCAGTCATGAAATGCTGCCAAGACTTTTGGTCAAATGATAATGATTTGATATTTATAAGTTTAATTTATAAGTAAGTCAAATATGTAAGCAACTTCTCTGATCAATGAAAAAAGACAGTTTAATAAGCAATGTATTCCATCCTTAAGTAGTTGTCTGAAACATTATAGATGACTCATGTTTATCCACTGCAGGAATTTATCAATGATCTAGAGAAAAAGCATAGACAACTAACTTAAACTAGATTACTACTTTGTCAACAGCTAAAGGAAGGTGAAATTATCCCCATTTTACTGTGAAGAAATGAAGTAGTGGAAACTTGATTAAAGAATTTGTTATTATTTATTGGGAATAAGGATTATGATGGTGTGCTTTTATTTCTGGTAAGGAAGTATAATTCTTCTTTACCAGATAATTTCATTCAAGAAATCCACTGATTTCTTGAATGAAGTAAAATACTTGAACTAAAAGCTATCCCTATTATAAGCCTATGTACTCAGAAAGGCTTTTATTATTATTTTTACTTGAAATATACTAACAATTCCACAGTATCTACATTTCCATGTCAATATTTAGACTGAAGAATATGCCTTCAGAAACCTTAGTTCTAATGTAAAATAAACTATACTTTAAAAAGTATAAAATTATATCTTCAGTATTTCACAACTCTCTTTCTAGGTGTAGTTACTGCAGTTTTAATAAGCAGCTGTGGCAATATCATATGCAAAAGGATACTGCATGTTTTTTCCCATAAAAAAGCTGTATGATATTTGTGCTTGTATGAAAAAAAAAAAAAAAAAAAAAAAAAAAGTTGAGCAATTAAAAACACACTGAGGAAAGAACCAATACATATATATTCTTTTTACAGCTGCAGATTATTTTTATCCTTTTAACATTTATAAATGTTTGTGAGCTAAATGTTAGTCAGGAATTTACATAGTAAAAATTGCCTTTGGATCATAAAATACCTGGAATATTAATTTCCCCTTACTTAGGACAAATGACAATATACACTAGGTATTCAGGTAGTGGGAATGATTAAACCCAGTTTAGGTGCAGTGGTATTTGTTCCAGCTTACTATACGGATCTGTTCCTTGTTCATAAAGCAAATAAAATACAGAAATATTTAGGAAGACAGAACAGAGCATAACACTGTTGCAGCATCAAGACAGCCTATTTTGCAGATTCAAGTCAGGCGAAAGCAATTTATTTCTGTAGCAGCAGGAGAGAACGCAGAACAACAGAGGTTCAGCACTCTGTTGATACAAAATCTAACAAAAGTACGAGTGCTTATATACATTTACAGCAGATAAAAAGTGCTTTGAGAGGAGGTCTGGTATGGCAGAGAAGCATCTGCATAGAAGACTGTTACAGCCAATGTAACGTGTTCCTGATAACTCAGGATCTGCAGCTGTGCAGCCTTGACTTGCATCTGCTTAGCTCATCCCTCTCATGGTGCTGTTGTGTCTTTGACTAACTTTTAGGACCAGTGAGGCTTGCTTTCACAAGTCAATTCAGGAGAACTGAGTGCTGGTTGCATGTTTTGAAGAGTTACTGTGAGTTCATAAAGCATGCCTCAATATTTGGGCCATAAAATGATGCTGATACTGTATTATCTCTACTCAATAATTAATAGTTTATTTATTTTTTCCACAACTTTCTCCACTGAAATGCTGACATGGATGATTGTGACTCGCAATAATGTATTTTTAATGCCTTCTGGTGTTTGCTACCAAATATGAAACAGTTATATATAAGAACTAGATGAGCTAAGCAAATTAGTAATTTATTAGCTAACATATAAAACAGTGGGTAAGTGCTAGTATTATGAAAGTATTTGAAAGTTATGTGGCCTATCACATAAAAAAGTAGGCTAGCATGCTAAATCAAGTTTGTTTTGAAATCTGTTCTATAGTGATATTCCTATCCACAAAAAAGAGCTGCTAATTAAACTCCAGCAGTGACTGGAATTATGCCTGACATACAAAAATATAATGCAGCATAGTACTAACTGGATAGAATTAAAAGGAACAAAGTTAGATCATTTTGTAATTTTAATTTCCGAAATGTACAAAACCTCATTTAAATCTCTGTTTCCACACACCTTTATTTCTTTGTTAATTTAATTTGAAAGGTACATACAAGAAACAGATTTTCTCTATATGTTTACATTAATAGAAAGAGATGTATTAATAGATTCGAGATATATGCTTCTGACAATGTTCCATTCACCTTATTCATTCATATCATCACAATGACTTCTGTAATTTGGATTAGCACTATTTAATCATCTAACAGTATACAAAAAGCTGTCTAAGTGTACATATAACAGAGGATGCTACACTGAAATAAATGAGTAAATGCAAGGAGTGGACGTACACCAATTTGTAAGAATGGTAAAACTGCAGCTGTCTTGGAATCCCAAATGCCGAACAAAAGCCATGTGATAGAACATGACATATACAGTCTGTGTTAGTGCCATGGAAAATTATGATGAGGAAAATATACTTGAAGACTAATTGACCTCTTATGAGGTGTTCTAACCTGTCTTACTACCTAGCAGGTAGAATAATAAGGAATGAGGAGAATCTACAAAAAAAAAACCCTAAAGAAAATAAAAGTGTCAGGTTAACCATGATACAAGAGCACTGGTATACATTACTTTTGGAATAGTCCTGGATGAGTTCATCAAGGTGATAGATCATTATTTACTAGATCATAGCTTTAAGTAAATATGAGGAAAAAAAAAACAACGAAAATTTACAAGAACAAGAAACTCTTCCATAAAAATATGACAGGTCATTAACAAAGAAAGGGAAAAGTTGATTTACACTGTGTTTTTTTTCATTAATTTTGTGTTTGGATATAAAACCGGTCACAAAAATTGCTCTGATGGTCAATAAATGAAGTGCATCATTAGCCTGTATAAGCAATATTAAAAGTACTTTCATTATTTTTGGATATTTTTAGAATGTTCTTTGATATAATTACAGAAATATAAAAAAATGAATCTTTAAAAATATGAAATCCTGTTTTTTTCTTAAACTCCTGTGTTGCATGTTTCGCCTTTTCTTTAATGGTTCTCCATCATTTGTAATAATTTTTCTTTACAAATATGATTTATAAAATATGGTTCATCACTCATCATTATTTCACAGGAATATTATCTATCATGGCTACATGAAGTTACTCTTTTGCTTTGGTGAAATTCGAAGATATCCTTGTTTTTCTGGGCTTTTCCTTTTTTTAGTTTCTAGCGAGACGTTTCTCACAGTGCACTTCACTTAATTCTTATTTATTTTAATTTTATGTTTTAAATTCTTATTTAGGCATACTTTTTAAATACTGAAAAAAATATAGGACAACCTATTATAAATACTGTAAAAGCAGAAATAGGGGAAGATCATGTTTTTTCTCTTAGATATTTTTTTTTTCTTTTTAAGATATGTGTCCAGGATGTCTATAATTTATAAATCTATCTATCTCTCTATCTCCTTCAGTTTAGTGGGAATTTGTAGGGGAGGTAGAAGAGGGAAAGAAGTAAAATCTATTAAGATTATTTCATAGCATTTTACAAGTTGTGGAAATTACTACAAACCACTTTGTCTTCACATACATAAAAAAAAAAAAAAGACAGCATTCATTATCTATTCATTTGGTGTACATAACTATCTTGAAAAAAACATCTTATCTTCATCTTACTTGTATTTTCATTCAAAATATACAATGTACAGTAACCGAGATTAATGTTCAAAATGCAGTCCCTCTATTTGTGTAATACATAAACAGCAAAACCTACTGAAGAAGTAGATATTAAGTAGTACTGAAGTATTTAAGTAGTATTTTCTTTTTTAAAAAAGGAAAAAAAATGTTCAATGTGTTTATTACATAACATTTCTCCTTGGTGTGCTTTTTTAAAAGTTCTATAGAAATATACATGCTTTGTAAGTATACATACATT
>NW_010339025.1:0-10117 GCF_000700745.2 Antrostomus carolinensis
AACAAAACCTTATGACCAGCCATGTCAGTTTTACCTCTCCATTCATTAGTCACTATGACAAGAATGAAATATTTCACAAGTTTCAGGCATTTCAAAAAATGAGAAACCTGATGCTTGATGGTGCTAGCTAAAAACATTCAGAACTCCATAGATGTACCTCCAAATTCTGACTTGTGTAACCAACACATATGACTTTATCTGCATATTTTCCACAGCGTCACTATTTCTTTTAGCATGTGCTGCCTGAGATGTGTGTGGAGGGGAACAGTATTGGGACTGACCTCAGTTGAGAAATCTGCAGTTGAAGGAGGTGTACATGGTACTATCTTTTATCTAGCAGAGATGAGAATGGTGAGCCTGAAGTGGATGTGGCAGGGTAGAGGCAGAAACAGAACAGTCAAATTTTCTGAGTCATTTAAAGGAACAGAAAGAAGTCACCCAGACAAGGATATAGGTGGGAGAAGGTAAGTCAGACATGGAGGCGGAAGAAGCTGGACTGAAGCAGCCCAGGAGTGCAGTGTCCAGCTAACAAGCTGTATTTTCCTCAAACCACAGTGAACCCCCAAACTCCAAGTTTAACATTGCTCTCTTGCTAGCCAGTATCTGTAAAACCTGCTGGTAAAACATCTCCTCCATCTGTACCAACAGCAGGGCCAGAGACCAGGACAATGGCAACCTGTGGCAGAGATCTAGGCAATAGATACAGGAATCCTATGTTCATCCAGTTCAAACCACATCAGCTGTAGTCCACATTCTGTGTTGGTATCCCAATAAATGAGAAAATTGAAGTTGGATGGAGGATTTGGCATGGTATTCTTTAAAGCTGTGCTCCCTCTGAATAATAATAATGTAGGTAAAATAATGTATTTTATGCTAAGGTAGTTAGCATAGTTTTTATAATAACTTTTTCCTGCAAAGTGCTGAATATTCTTTTTTTTTCTGAAGTCACTGCAATTCAGGATAGCGTTCCCTTGCAGGGGTGGGCCCTGTTTTCCAAGCATAGTCAGCATTTGAGGAGGACCAATTTCACTTGGATTCCCCTGGGTTAACATTAGGCATGCTGAAAACAGAAGCTAGTATAAAAAGCAATTAAGATGAGTTAAGAGAATCGGAATTTTCTTTGCTACTGGATCGCTTCTGTTTTACACCTCAGCCATCTCATTTGTGAATGATTAATTAAGGTCCAAGTGATTAGATTAGAGAAATGTGCTGACTCAAAATGTAATAGGAATACAGGAAGAAATGAAAGGGAAAAGGCACAGTGAATACGCAACACGTTTTGCAATAAGATTATTTTTGCTAGGTCAAGGTAATACCGTTTTATGAGCTCGTGCTAAATGTAGATGGCTGGAAAATGACTGCAAAAGAAACCTTAGAAATCTCTGTATTCAGACTAATAAAGATGTTGAGAAAACACAGAAACGGGTCTTTTTATGTCTCCAAACATACTTTGCATCCCTGAAGTAACCAAACTGAAATCTGTTGACAGAGGACAGATTTTTAAGGGTTTACACCTTAAGATATGAAGCAATGGCTTAGGTCTTCAAACTGGGAGCAAGAGAAAAATGTGGATGCACATCTTTATGTCTCCTCACCACCGAGAGATCCCCCAACTCCTACCTGCGCATCAGCAGCCGTATGTGTCTTGTACCCTCACTGACTCACTTGATCACCTCCTGGAAAGACTCCCCCCGTCTCCTCTCATCCCTACTGATAGGCAACATCTCTCCAGATCATATTTTCCATGATTTTCATCCCCACCTGGCCCCTCATCACTGGAACTCAGAGTTTACTGATGACATAGGACACATTTTGCAGGCGGCAACTGCTTCAGGGCAACTTTACATGCAACACAGGCGAGAAGATCTAGGCTTGCTGACTTCACTTCTCAGTGACTGGAAGGCTGGTAATACTGCAAAGATAAGAAAGGGGGGAAAAAATCAATCCTATACTTCTGGCTTTTCTGGAGAGTCAATTAGAAAGAAGAAAGTACCGAAGATGGTAACTGTCCTTACACCTTATGAGTAATCTTGACTGCTCAAGTGTTTCTTGGAAAGGCATCTCTAATCATTAACTTCTTACCAGGGGTCACCAGAGGTAGGTACATTTGGTAGTCAGCTCTCAAGGTCAAACCTAAATTATTATTTATGATTAAAAAAAAAAAAGAACTGGGACCTTGGTAAACTTGGGAAATTGCTAAAGGACTGCTTTATTTTAAAACAAGATTTGCATGCAGGTTGTCAAGTTGAAGATATTGAAGGGCCTCAACTGAATAAGTTGTGGGACATTTTCAGCAAGAATAGGGAAGCCACTGGATGTTTGAGAAAAAGAATGTAAAACTGAGAAAATTAATTTGTGGCCATCAAAAGGAAAATTGAAAATAGTAAGCCTTCCAAAATGTTTTGATTCAAAACTGAGCTGTTTATTTTACTGTGATGCATTCACATTGCTTAAGGTCACCTTAAACAAAAGTGGAGCTTTCAGTTTGAAAACCATTAATGACAATTTCCACAAATTCAAATTTTGTCAAAAAACACATTTCGAAACAGGTAATTAATTAAGAATTGCCTCTTTCCTGCAAGCAACTTCTATTTTGATGAATTCACATGTTCTGTGGAAAGATCTAAAAATCTTCAACCACTTGTAGTCATGAAACATGCAGGATTCAAGCCAGTGTTAAATATCTATCTTAAATTATCTTAAATTTGCAATTTTTGTTGTCTGTACTCCTCTTACAGAAATAAATGACAACTTAAAAAATGATTGCACTTCTAAGTGCCTTCCAAGATAAATCAGGTTGAAATTCAAAAATGTTCAAAAAAATAGCTCCTTAACATCATAAAATTCAAGCATTTGGAATAGATTTGCACTTTTGAAAAATCAGGCTGTTGTATATTTGGTAAAAGGAAACCAAAAATATTTCATTCACATAAAATAAGACATTGTTTTTGTATTCATAAGAAGTATTTTAAGATGTAGCTTTTTCCTTAGAAGGTAAACCAGCTTTCAACAAAGAATAATTTATAGAATAATCATATTAAGCATATTTTATGCCAACATATAATGTTCATTCTTGTAATTAATACATTTTGACGTCATTACTTTATCTGGAGAGCTAATAAATGACAAATGACACACATTTTTCATGAGTCTGCATTTCAGTTATTTATCAAGTTACCACTAATATTTCAGTTGCCTTTATCAACTACCTGGAAAAATCGATATCTGATAGGACTCCATGGCAGGTAGCAAAGTATATAAGCGTGAGGTTTGTATTGCTCAGTCTCGATTTGTCACTTCAAACCATCTGACTTAGAAGTGACTCTTAAATCCCCATCATTTCACTGTTATCTGATTTGCAGGAATCCAAGACTGAAGCAACCATGTCCAACCGCAACGAGGCAGAGCTCATTCACATGTTTAAGGGGATTCCTTTCACCACCAGGTCTTCTCCAGAACTTTTAAAATCCTTAGATACTTTTGATGCTAGAGAAGATGATGTCCTTTTGGTTTCCTATCCCAAATCTGGTAAGTTCTACTTTCAGATATTAATTGCAATAAGTCTCAAGTGTTTTTTTTCATGTTCTCTGCTTAAACTAGTTAAGAAATGTCTGTGTACAAGAAACAGGGAAGGATGTTTGAGTATGTGAATATATTATTCTGTCAGTAAGTGTCCAAATTACAAAAAAAATACGTGTAATTTATTGATTCTTTAATTCAAAATAATCTCAGGTGTTTTCATACTGGAAAGCAAACAAATATTTCTTTCTCATAAGCAAAATCTTTACTTGAAGGATTTTCCTGAGGACTTTCTACTTTCAATTATGAGCAAGTCAAGAGTTGTATTAAGTCATTTGTATGGCTTTTGGCTGTAGATTTATCCATTTCTTATTCCCTCTTCCCCTGCCTCACTTGCACACAGAAGCACACACGAAAGAGGAAGCTCAGTCAGTACTTTCCAAATATACAAACTCAAGTTATTACAAGGAAAAAAAAACCCCACAGGTTATTCTAAAATAAATGATAAAAATAATATAATCACTTCTCAGCTGACAAGTAGTTTGTCTAATGAGATTGTTCTGGTACCAATATTAACACTTCTCACAGAGTCACTTTGTACTTCAGCTACAGCCCTAATTTTCCCACTATTTATATGTTTGGAGCCATTAGGATTATTCAGTTAAGTAAAGTTTCTTGAATCTAGGGGATTAGGAGTATCACTTGTGCACTAGCAAGCTGTTTCCATAAACAAAACTCATGTTCCAAATACTTTCTCAGTAACAAATCTTCTCTTTTCCCTTTTCTTTCTTTCTTTCTTTTTTTTTTTTTCTTTTCCTTAAAATTACTTTTCTGCAGGCACTCACTGGCTTGCAGGAGTTATAACAAAGCTTTACAATACTCAAGTGACACTAACATCTCCCATTGAATTTGGAGACATTTCCAAATTGGAGGAGCTGAATAAACTCGCATCAAAGAGAATCATCCCAACGCACTTAGACTACAACATGTTACCTCCCAATTTTAAGAATAAAAAATGCAAGGTAAGGCATTTACCTTACCTTGATATAAAGATATAAAAGCAGTAAGATATATTAAGTGTCTATTAGGAACCTGTTTTGTCTTGTTGATCCTTAATAATTTTTAAATGATTTAAAGTTTCTAGAAGTGGTTTGCTGTGAATTTTGGAGACACAGCTGACAGGCAGTCAAAGGCAGTGTGAGCAGAGACTTGGGCTGGGGACTGGGTCCTCCTCCTGCCCCACAGCTCCCACGGGGTGATTTGTATAGCAGGCACCACACAAAATAGAACATCCAACATCTTTCAATCAGAAATGTATTATTAGTGATGGGGGGTGTTCTCATGGCCCCATTTCTGTGTGGCTGGAGTGCTGGCTTAGAAAATAGTTATCTTGGGTACTTACAGGCTGTTCTGGGGGTGAAGTTACTCTGCCCCTCCTGCTGAAGCTTTGTGAAGACCCTGTAAAGAGATATTGGGCAAACAGAAGAGAATTGAAATGTGGGAGGCAGATCCAGGTCGCAGTTTTGAGTTTCTCCCACGCTAATGTGGGAGGTCTTTAAAAATAAGCTCTGGCTCTCAGATTTTATATTAAAAGTTCAAAATCTCAGGATGGCTCAAATCCAGACTTTTGGGACAAAGCTAATTTGAATGAAAGGCCAAAATTTATATTTTTCAGCTGTCCTGTGAACGTTAATTAGTAAACAGTTTCATAAGTTAGAGATAGGAGATAGTATACTGACTCAAGAGTTAAAATGAACACAGCCTCTTAATAAACATTACCCAGGTGTAGCAAGCACACCTCTGTCCACATGGAATGGTTTACTAATCACTATTGGCTCCTGCCTAAGAAGGGAAAAATACATTTCTATTTTAATGGCATGATCACCTAAGGAGGCATCCTAAAGGAAAGGGTTTTGACGCTGCAAACTGTCTGTGACAATGCTACATTTAAACACAGGGCTCCTCTAAAATAAAGGAAGGATATCATCTTTCATAACCATATCATCTTAATTTACAGATGATCTACATCAGCAGAAATCCAAAAGATACTGCAGTTTCCATGTATCATTACTACAGAGAGAACCCAAACCTTCCTACTATAGACACCTGGACTGCTTTCTTTGACTTGTTCCTAAAAGGAGACGGTAAGGATGAACGTCATGTTTTCTCCTTGTGGTTTAGATGAGCTCACCATGCACAGAAAGAGTTTAAGAAATGTGAACTGTGTGAAAAGTCCTTATTGAACTCCTTATTCATAGGGCTTTAGCTGAGGGCGGGTTCAGGATAAATTCTAATGCCAAACTAAACAAGAGCAAATAATAGGATGCTATCTTCAGCCTTGCAAGGAGATGTTTTGATAAGTGGCTGCATTATTTCAGCACAACTGCTCTTTGCAGGTTGCTGCTCTTTGACATCTGTCTTAAAAAACATATTCTCGCAGACAAGTCACTGATTTCATTTCTGACCACAAACACTTTGAAACCTCTGACAATTTGTTGATCCTGATGCAGATTTGCCTGGTTTAAAACCTTTCCAACCTTGTCTTGAGAACAACAATAACAGACTGTTTCCCACCAAGAATTCAGGTTTAAGCAGTGATGGAGGAGGTACGGGTATACAGCTCCTCCCAAGCAGACCTGAGGGCAGTCAGGCTCACAGTAGCCAGCTCCTGTCCTTGGCGAGCAGGCTGGTGGGGCAGGAGCTCTGTTTGAAGGTGCCCAGATAGCTCTACATGGCTCATTGCCATGCCAAACTGCGGGCAATGGGACACATGGGGAGCCTGTCCCCAGGCTGCACCGAGAGCTGTGCTTGCAGAGGTAGTGCCTTCTCCAACCTTGAGGACAGCCTTGGGCGGCCCTTCAAAGGGAGTCTAGATGCTTTTGTAAAGCCCTCCAGCACACACTCTGCCTGATGGGTTGTCTTAGTAGCAGGGTCCAAAGACCAAGGACAAGAGTGAGATTTTTATGAGTGGCCGTGGTGGCAGGGAAGCTGACAACAGGACCATGTCCTAGTTATCCACTCCCATTTTTAGTGTTTTATTACTCCTTTGAGGACATCTGTTCCTGTTCTACAACCATAGCAATGATAACAGCACCAGTGATAGATCAGCTTGAAAACTTTGACAGAAAAGTGCCATTGCAGTCATCATGGGCTTACCTCAGAGCTCCAGAAGTCAATTTGTCTACTGGCTTGCATGGGCTTGCATGGGCTTTGGCTCAGACTTACACTTCCCTGTTCAGAGTAGCCCTAAGGCACATGCTTCAGTGATTTGCAAGATTTGGCTTGTTTAGTATCGACTCTGAACATACAATAGTGAAAAAAAGAGCATCATGTTAAATTTTAAAAGCATCTCTTATTTATCTGTAAATTAGTAGCCACCTTCTATTTTCTGTGTGTTTATGCATGGCACAAAAAGATACCTAAGTTGGTTACAACAGAAATTGATGTAAGAAGTGATGCAGAGAGAGAGGTTGTCATTTTTGCTTCTAATACAAACATATGAAGGTTGTGCTGCTCAGTTCAGCTCCTTAGATTGGGAAATTATTTCCACTGCAGAAATCATATCAGAACAGGATCTGCATCTCTGATACAAAATAAATAAATAAAAAATAAAAAATCAAGCAAGAATGGACTGTAAGTTTGAGTCACTTCACAAAAGGAATTTAATCCACGTTAGAGGAATACAGGGTGCACACTAAGAAGGGAACATTCCCCTAAATATGTGAGATACAGTAAGAGTTATTTATTAATAAAGTTTATATGAATCCCTTTTACATGGGTTTTCTTTTCAGTTGTCTGTGGATCCTGGTTTGATCATTTCCTAAGTTGGGAAGAACATGAAAATGAAAAAAACATCCTCTTTTTGTTCTATGAAGACATGAAGAAGGTAGATATGCTCTCTGCTCTCATTTCAGAATGCCTTACTTGTAAATTAGCATCACTAATATATCAAAGAGCAAATTATAATGAAAAAGGAGAAAAGGGAAAATGTGAATGTCTGTCTTTGTGGATATTTTGTATTTGCACAGACCTTTATATCAGTGAGCTAATTCTGACTGCACAAGTTATATAAATACCAAATATCCTGTGAGAGTTGCATTTCATATATGCAGGAATGGGACACGTATACATGATTTTCCCCAGGCTACAGGAAGAATTTTAAGTTCCTCATTCTTGGTCCTATGGAAAGACCAACCAAGGACATCTGTTAAGGGCCACAGATTAACCTGCTATGCTTGACATTCCAGGTGAAATTTTCTAGAAGTGATGTAAGACAACAGAACTAGTCATGGCCAGTGGGACTTGTGCTCTCAATAAAGAAGAAAATAAGAGGCTGAGGGAATAGAAAATAAGTTTTTATGAAAGGAAATTACTATGAAGAAAACTCAAATACCAACATGCCTTAGCTTTCAGAGACTCAATTTTGGGGTGAACAGAAAACACTTGATAGTGTTTCTGTTAAAATAGTTTTGTTCATTTTTTGGAAAAAAAAAAAAATTACACTACGAGGAACATAAGCCATTTTGGATCCTGAGTCACCTGTTGGGTCTCTAGATACAGAACCTCATAGAATCATAGAATGGTTTGGATTGGAAGGGACCTCAAAGATCATCTAGTTCCAATCCCCCCGCCATCAGCAGTGACACCTTCCACTAGACCAGGTTGCTCAAAGCCTCATCCAGCCTGGTCTTAAACACTTCCAGGGAGGGGGCATCTACAACTTCCTTGGGCAACCTGTTCCAGTGTCTGACCACCCTCACGGTGAAGAACTTCTTCCTAATATCTAATCTAAACCTCCCCTCTTTCAGTTTAAACCCATTTCCCCTTGTTTTGTCATTAGTTGCCCATATGAAAAGTCCTTCCCCAGCTTTCTTGTAGCCCCTTCAGGTACTGGAGGCCGCTATAAGATCTCCCCGGAGCCTTCTCTTCTCGGCTGAACACCCCCACCTTTTCCAGCCTGCCTTCATAGGAGGGGTGCTCCAGCCCTCGCATCATCCTGGGGCTGGAGCACCTCTCCTATGAAGAGAAACCTCCAACGAAACAAGCTACTTACACAGAACCTGAGCTTTGAGTATTTCTCTATTCCCAGTGAAACAATTCTGAGACATGAGAACACTTTGCCTGAACTAGGAGTAAAATTGGCAATGCAACCGTATTTGATATCACACACTCAGCATTTACTCCTTTCTGTGAGTATGGGTGAGAGGGGAATCAGGTTTGCTGTACCTCTCATCTGCACAGTCTAATGGCATCTTTAGCTTTGCTTGAAAGCAAATAAATGTGTGGTAAAGTTGATATGTAATAAAAAGGATCAGTTTCATATCAATTAAAAGTCTGATAATAAGCTCCGAAATATAAAAGCTTTTTTTTTCTTGTACCTCAGGATCTCCCTAAGATTGTGAAGCAAATTAGTCTATTCCTGGATTTAAACGTCAGTGACAAGGATATCCAAGACATCTGCAAGAAGTCTTCCTTCTCAGAGATGAAAAACGACACAGAAAAGGAAAACAGCGATCCCAATCACACCGTTTGTGCACTGACATCCAACAGAAAGCTGATTTTCCGAAAAGGTAAGTTCCTTGGGCTGGGCTTAACCCAATAGAAGGAGTGGGAATCCAGCCAGAGGCTGCAGTCAGGTCTTTCCCAGGCTATAGCGACACTTTGGGGAAGCAGACAGGATCCCTCTGTTTGAAGCCATTTAAAAAATCACTTTATTTCCAAGTTCTCTGGTTGCAAATGCACGCTCAGGCTGGAGAAGTACAGAGGAGTCTGAACAAGTCTAGTATTGCTCCGTGGGAGCTTTTGAGCTAAAAGGAAACATTGACAAAGTGTCACTCTTTATCTGTCTTTTTTTTATCTAAAAGTTGACCACCTCAGTCTTTTACAACATGTCCCCTATGATATCATGTGCAAAGGTCACTTAGTTTACTAGAATGAGAAAGACCAAGACACATTCCTTGCAAAGGAGACTGCCAGTAGCCTTTATCCTCCCTACCACCTCTTATCTTATTGAAATGCTCCTGAAAAAGGAATATGCTGACAATGACAACAACAAAAGAATGAATGACTCACTCCACCTGATGGCCTCAGAGGTAGCCTTCAGACCTTGGCCAAGCTGGAATCCACAGTAACATGCTCAACTGTGCTTAGCTCAGATGTGACTTAAAAATACCTGCAGGAGCTGTTTTCTTGCTCCTGACATTTCAGAAGCTTCCTTGGATTTGAATAATAAGTAAATAAAAAACAATAATGTTTATTTTTACTTAGTTAATTTTTGGACAATAATTGACAGTTTAAAACTCAGAGTCGTTTCAATTAAGAACAATTTGTTTTCATTTATAAATAGGGAAATGGTACGTTTTGCTAATTCAGAACATTTTTTACCAACGAGCTGAAGCAAATGCCAAAATACAATCTGTCAGTAAAAAGCAAACAAATAAACAAAAAAACTCAGATACACTTTTCTAAGTCAGTGAACTTTGACAAAGCTATGATGAACAATTTGAAAAATACCCACAGTTTCATTTCCAAGTAGTTCCTATGCAAATCCCCAGGTTTTAGCCAGTTTCAGCCAGTTCCCAAAAGATTTATTTTTTTT
>NW_010339026.1:0-9194 GCF_000700745.2 Antrostomus carolinensis
CATGCTGCAAGCATTGGTATACAAACACTTAGGAGAAGGAAGCAGAGCATCCAGGTATCTCCAGGGAGGTGCAAGAGGACCTCCTGTAGTTGTGCACACCCTTGAGGTCACTGACCCTCTGGCTCCAGTCCTGGGAGGCAGCAAAGGCAGATTTGTTACTCTCACAGCTGGCCTTTCCCATTCCCCAGTCTACTGTCTTTATCAGACAGTTTCTTTTTTTTTTCTCTCTGCCTTTCTCCCAGTTATAGACATATATGTTAATTTAAGAATTTAAGATTGCCCTGCCTCTTCTAGACAGGTGGGTCCTGTCCCTCCTTAATAGATTATAATCTGTATACGAAGTCCCATTATCATAAAAAACAAAACCCTCGCGTTGACACCAGCCACGTAGTCAGTTTATGTGCATTATGCATTTATTTCTGGTCTTCCACTTTCCTCCAGCAGGCAGAATAGAAGATAACTTGGGCATCGATTTTTTTTTTTTTCACTTGCCTACCCAGGGCTTTATAATCTTCCTTGATTCTTCCCATGTTGTGCCTTATAGCATCATTGGTGCCCACATGAAAGACCAACAGTGGATAATATTCTGTTTTTTTGACTAGTTGTGGCACCCTCACAGCAACGTCACAGATCTTGGCTCCCAGGAGGCAGCAGACCTCTTGAGACTCCCTGTCAGGCTGGCAGAGGGGACCCTCTGTGCCCTTTAACAGGGAGTCCCGCACTACAACCTCCTGGCGTTTCTTTTTCCGATATCCACTGCAGGCTGCTGGTGCAGTTACTTCTTGCAGATATTGTTCCTGTGTGTTGAGGGGTTCAAGAGGTGTGAGAGCTTCAAACCTGTTTTTGGTGGTGATGGTGGGTGGAGGCTGAAGAGGAGCCCTGCTTTTCCAGGTCACCAAGGACCAAGATGCCTCCATCCCAGTATCATCCCCTAGTGGGACATGATAGTCAAATTATCTCTCTCTTTCTCTGCACCTCTAATACAACGCAGTCTTTCCACTGCTTCTTGCAGCTTGGCCACCTGACGTAGGAGATTGTTCACCTGTGCGCATCCAGCACAGGGACTTACCTTATCATTGGGTGAAGGTTCAGGGCCCTCAGTTGAGACAGCCTAGTTCTCAGTTGAGAACTTAGGTCTCCTTTCTTATCAGATCTGCAGGTGGATGCATCGGATATCTCTGGGGGTTTTGCTGAAGAGGGACAGGTTTTGGCTCTCAGACGAGTGCTCACAACCGTACTTCCAGGAGTCACGAGTACTTCCCCTAGTAGCAGACCCGAAAGTTGGCTAGCTACTGCGGTGGAATGCTGCTTCCAGCTGAGCTGCAGCTAGCTGCCCTTCGCCCTTCCCTGCTCGCCTCTCCTGCTCGTCCTGCCTCCGCCAACGGCCGCGCCACGACCTGGTCGCTCGCGCTCCCTGGGGGCCGTTTAAATCGCCCGCGGTTGTCCCTGGCACCGCCCCCGCCGCATCAGCCCTGCTGGCGGGCGGGGGCCCCCCCGCCACGTCAGCCACCCTGGTGAGATTGGCCGCTCCTGAGGGGACTCGGCATCACGTCTATCACCTCCGCAGCCTCTGCTGGCTCCGGGACCTCCCCCTCCTCCTCAACACGTGCTCAGCCGCGGAACTTACCTTTGCCGCCGCTGTGCTGCTCACTGACTCAAGATGATCTTTAAGATCCCTTCCAACCCAGGCTCTCTTATGATTCTTCCTGCAGGTCTGCATGGTGATGCTGTAGTCAGATTTTCTTGCTTGTCAGCACTGTCCCCAATAGGTACCTCAGCACGCATGGTCTTATTTTTTCTAAACTTGTAGACTACAAATTAGTCCTTTGCAGTTTACCCCCCATTTTCTCCCTTAAACTCTTGGCACTATTGTTTTATTATGTTGCATTTCCACTGTATCCCTCAGTGCTGGTGAAAGAGGTGTTGGGTACTGTTTATTTTTTTCTCAAGTGTTCCAAGTTACCAGCTCCATGCTCCTTTCAGTATCAGTTGCTTGCCACCTGAGGGCAGAAGGGTTCCTTCCTGCAGCCTGAACACTCAGCTGTTGGTGTCAGAAGATCTGAAATCCACAGTTTTGTAATTTTATCATCAGACAAGAGGATTGTGTTCTTTGGTGTAGAGACTCAGGTTATTTCCCTGTGCAAAGCATGTTTTGCCCTCTAAGCATTGCAGGATACTCTGCTAATGCAGACATGTGAAGAGCTATGCCTGTATATCCTAATGAAGATATACAGGCATAGCTGATATATAGAAGATATAATGAAGAGAAACCAAATTGGGAAATCATTGCAGGGGGTGGGGGGGGGAAATACTCAATTTGAAGTTAGGCTTTACTTTGGTCTTTGCTGGTGTGTCAGGTAGGAAGTGCAAGCGCTGTTCTCCAGCTTTTTCCCTGGAGCACACACACAGAGCGAAGGACTGGTTCCTTCCAGCTGACAGCATGGGTTGGCACAAGGGTGATGGACACCTCCTGATGCCTTTATCTGTGATAAGCTCATCCCCCAGGTGAGATCTGCTGTTGTGTTCAGCCCCTGGCAGTAAGGCTTTAAATAGACCAAACAGACAATACCTTGAAGGAAGCAAAAAATTCTTATACCTTTAAGCTTCAGTATCCAATTGAAGACAGGGATGAAAACTTGCGAAGTTTCCTGGGACAAATGCTTCTGCTGTATGTGCCAGTTCTTCCAGCATGGGTTGGATTTTAGACTGCAGTTGTGCTCCCATGTGAGAGCCAAGCTAAACTGGTGTGAGCAGCGCTGCTCTTTGCCATCCTCTTCCCAAGTGCTTTCCTCTGCAGCATTAAAGCCTTCTAATGGCATTTTGCCTTAGATGACTACTTAGTCAAGTGGTTTCAGCCTCTGTGTCAGTCTGTTGAGAGGTTAACATCTCTAAGAAATAAAGACATTGTTTTGGCACTGGCTGTAAAGTGAAAAAGAGATTTGAATAATCTGTAAAATGTTTTTTGAAGGTGGTTAACACCTCTTCAGGAAAAAGCAAATTCTTGTATGTACCATGACTGTGAAGCAGTTATAATGGGTCTTGGTTTTCATTTTCTAAACAGGAAGAACCAGCTTGTCAGTATTTCTTTGATTTGAACAAGCATCAGGGAAAGAAACGTCCTTCAGATGGGAAAGAGGGAGGCAACTCCCAACCTAAGCAAGCCAAAAAACCCCGTAAGTATGCAGATGCTTTTTTCCTGAGCCCTTCTCTTGAGGCATTGGACCATTTCACTCTTAATTTTTCTCAAGCTGTTGAACTGTATATGTCAGCTTGCCAATGCACTCTGTCACTACACTAAATGCTGTGGGAATAGAGAGGAATTAAAGAGTCCCTTGTTTCCTACAAACCTGACAATCTATAGGTGAAATAAAAGTCAAAAGCAAAAGTTCTTGAAAAACCACTTCAGTTTTTCTGTGCTGTGAGTTCACAAAGTATTAATGATCTGGGAAGGGAAGAAGCCCTTCTGTTACCTCTGTATTTCTGTGCTGTAAATCTCATTACAGTTTCTCTGACTTGAAGAAATTGATATTAAATCTTTTAGGATCTTGACTTCTCAGTGACAATGTTATTGCAAGCATGTATCTTTAGAAATGTTGGTCTCGGTTATAAAGAAATTCATGCTTAAAATGCAGGTGTAGGTGTTGGCCTCCCCTACTGTTTCTGTGAAAGCTATTCCCACTGCCAGTGGGTAAGAAAACATTCTTCAAAAAATGCCTCAGGTTGCCTTTGTTACGTGAGACTTAAGTTGTTCAGTTTTTATTTATTAGATTTCCAAACCCTTTGCTTAGTCCTTGCACATCACCATTCTACGGGCTAAATTACTTCACGTTAAAATGAGCGCAGTGTAATTGCTCTATACGTGCCTGCAGAGGCACAACTGGCTGCAGTGGTAGTCACTTTTGATTGAAGAACGTGTGGGGGTTTTCTTGTTTTCCCTTATCACTTCTGTAGGACGTAGTGTGCATATGCAGATAACTTCCAAAGTCTTCTGGAGTTTGATGTCATGAGAAGAGAGCCTTATTACACTGTTTTGCTCAGAAATGAACCCCAAAACTGGATGTTCAGTTTCCTGCTGTTCTCAGGAGAGCCCTGTCATGCTTATTTCATTTGCAAAGCTGCTTTTCTGTTCTTGTACGCAACCTGCAGAGGATAGTGTTTGACCCTGAGGAGAGGCCTAGCTTCTCAGTGCCACCAACTTATTACCTCATTAGGTAAAGGTCAGCTCAGGTGTCACAATTTGTGAATCCAATGTTTTAAGTGTGATGAACAGGCCAGAACTGACAGGTGTGTTTGACAGTGTCTGTCCTTGTCTATACTTGTGCAGTAATTTTACCTCATTTTTATGTGTTTGTGTAAATTCACTGGTGCCTTCTTATTAGGGAGCTGTAACCACTAAATCCCTGGAATTGGTGCTCTTCCATTAAATTAGAGCACTCTTTGAGAATGGCAGTCAGCAAGGGTGTGACCGCCACCACCTCCTCTCTTGCTGGAATTTCCCAGAGGCACCAGTTCTCTGACCAGATCTGCTTCCAGGAGCTGTGTCCTTCTGACATCTTCAGCACTTTATCATCGGGAAGGGTGGCTAGAAAATAACAGCTGATCCAGATCTTGTTCTGACAAATCAGCCTTGTGTTAACATTTGTTTCTCTTTCCTCTCCCAATAAAGCACAGCCCACAGGGCCCTGCTGGTTCTGCCTTGCCAGCCCAGAAGTTGAGAAGCACTTGGTTGTTAGCATCGGCACGCATGTAAGTACCCGTAGCACGTTCTTTGCTACATCACAGCAGAATCGTGCTAAGACACAGCAATGTAAAATAACAATCTCCAATTTTAAATCTTAAAAAAAACCCCAAAACAAACAAACTTTATTTGAAGCTGACTTTTGGTTTTGTTTTCAGTTTCTTTGCATTTCTCCTACAAAAGACTTAAGTATATAGATAAGGTCTTTTAAAAAATGGAGCATGGCCCAGTTTTGCTCCAGCAGCAAAGCTGGATCATGATGCCAGAACACTTTTTGCTGTGCCAGCCCTCATGGTTTGCTTATGTTACCATCTGGCAGAATTTTTCTAGCATGAGCTGAGTGTAAACTGGGACCTGCTTTGGCAGCATGATGTGCTGTCTGGAGTTATGCCAGGTCTCCGTGGGATGAGTGGTTCATTTTGTTATGTATGGATTAAACAGAAAATAAGATAGCTTTAAAGTCAACATCTTGAAGTACATCTTGGAGATTAATTCAATCACTGGTATATTCACTTTGCTTCAAGTTATTGCTCCTTTGTAGCATAATCCACTTCAAACTGCTACAGGGACAGGTTTGTCCATGGGCTTATTTTAAAAGCTGTTCACAATTTTCAAGTGGATTTTCTTGTCATAGTAAGAAATTCTAACCACAGAGGTGAAGTTCACTCAGCAGCTTTCCTGCAGACAAGGCATTCTGTGGCATTCAAAAGATTTTTGGTTGGTTGGTTTTGTGTGTCCTTCTCTTTCTTTCCAGTGGGTGAATGTGCGATGGAGAGGGAACTGGTTGACAGGGCACACCCCGAGGGTGGTGGTAAATAGCTCTTTCAAACTGGCCATCTGTCACAAGTGGGGTCTCCCAGGGATCAATATTGGGCCCAACGCTGTTTAATATCTTCATAAGTGATCTGGATGATGGGGTCAGGTGTACCCTGATGAAGTTTGCTGGTGATGCCAAACTGAGTGGGGAAGCAGACACTCAGAAAGGAGAGCAGGAAGACCTGGATAGGCTGGAAAAGTCAGCTAACAAGAACCTTGTGAAGTTCAACAAGGACAAGTGTAAGGTCTTGCACCTGGGAAAACATAATCCAGAAGTCCAGCACAGACTGGGATCTACCTGGCTGGAGAGCAGCTCTGTGGAAAGGGACCTGGGGTCCTAGTGGACAAGAAGCTCAACAGGAGTGAACAGTGTGCTCCAGCAGCAAAGAAAGCCAACAGGATACTGGGTTGCATCAACAAGAGCATCACCAGCAGAGGTAAAGAAGTCATTATGCCACTCTACTCAGTGCTTTTCAGGGCACACCTGGAACACTGTTTCAGTTTTGGTCCCCATTGTACAAAAAAAGATGTGGACAGGCTGGAGAGGGTCCAAAGAAGGGCCACGAAGATCATCAAAGGACTGGGAAGCCTGTCATGCGAGGAAAGGCTGAGAGACTTGGGTTTGTTCAGCCTTGAGAAAAGAAGGCTTAGGGGAAACCTCATCATGATGTTCCAGTACTTAAAGGGTGGCTACAAAGAAGATGGAGACTCCCTTTTTACAAGTAGTCACATGGAAAAGATATGAGATAGTGGGTACAAGTTACTCCTGGGGAGATTCTGATTGGATGCAAGAGGAAAAATTTTCACAATTAGAACAATCAGCCATTGAAATAATGTCCCCAGGGAAGTGGTGGATTCCCCAACATTGGACAGTTTGAAGATCCAGCTGGACAGGGTGCTGGGCCATCTTGTCTAAACTGTGCCTTTGCCAAGAAAGGTTGGACCTGGTGACCCTTGAGGTCCCTTCTGACCTGGTATTCTATGATTCTATCCTCCAGTAATTAATAGATTGCTAATAAACCTTCCCTAATAAGTGACATAGAAGAGAGGGCTTTCCTGTTCCTGAGGCAGAATCACTAGGCTGGGGGATACTCAGAATGCAGTCAGAGTAAATTTCCACACCATGGTAAGTAAGTGTTGCTTGCAGTGAGTAACTGGTGTGTATTGTTTCACTCTAGTGCTATCTTGCCCTGGCCAAAGGTGGCTTATTACCTGATCACATCTTGATTTTGCCTATTGGGCATTATCAGTCAGTGGTTGACTTGTCTCCAGAGGTGGTGGAAGAAGTGACCAAGTACAAGTCTGCCCTAAAGGAATTTTTCAGAAGCAAGGGAAAGATATATGTCCTATTTGAAAGAAACTATAGGAGTCAACATCTGCAGTTACAGGTATGGTTTTGATGTCACCCTGGGAGAACATAAACTTGCACTTATCTGAAAATTTATTGAAAGAGCAACCTTACCTTCAGATTTTCCTGTTTATTCTGTGACTTCACAGAGTATGGAGAGAACAGATAGAGCCAGAGCAAAAATAAAACTGGTGTGCTGGTTCTGCCACAGTCCTTGCATTATTCCTGTTACAGCAGTATGGCATTGGTTGTTTTGAGTGGGTGAGGAAGACTTTTCCCTGCATGGAAATAATGAAAAAGCCCACAAGGTTTTCAGATAAGTTGCAAGACCTTGCTCTGACTGATGAGCTCACACTGGGACACAAATTGTTATGCCTGCATTTGTAACTGAAGTAGGCTGAAAATCTAAAGATATTTGCAGAACTTTGGTCATTGTCTACCAGTTCCAGCCCTTTTAATTGATTTATTTCTTTCTTTGTCCTTGTGCATCAACCATTTAGGGGTTTATTGTGGTGTTTTCTGTATTTGGCAGCTCTGCAATGGTATCAGAGCGGCCTTAAACTACCACAGAGATCAAAAAGGAGAAGGCTGTGCTGAAAACTTTCAAGCTTTCAGTTTTCAGCTTTTTGTTCAGCTCCTACAGAAAAAATCTCATAAGTTTAAGTCTGTACGGATCGGTGCTCACCTGTCTTGTTTGATGATGCTGAGCGGTACTGAGGAGCATACCAGCTCCAGTGATGGATTGCTTTCTGAAAGTGGTTTGGTTTGTCTTTTTCTTCTTTTTATGGAAATGTTGTCCTCCCTCTGCAGGTGATTCCTGTCCCATTGGACCACTGTACTTCTGAAGACATTAAAGAGTCTTTTATTGCACAGGCTCAGGAACAACAGATTGACTTATTAGAAATCCCAGAGCACTCGGATATCACACAAGTATGAGACAAGATTTCACCTGTTCTTTACTTCCCCTCTGCCCTGTCTAGGCTGCTGTTGCCCTCTGAGGTCACTTGGTGTGGTAGGGTTGAGCTGTTAGAGGCAGACCACTGTAGACTTGGTTTGGAGATGTGCCAGATGTATTCTGCTCTGAGCGAAGTTCCTGTGAGCAGCAGATGCATTCCTTATCTGAAACTTATTCCAGCTATGTGTAGGGCTTGCTGAATTCATTCCTTCCAATACCAAACACTAGCCATCTTTCAGTGCTGCTGCACATCGGTTCCCTTGGATGAGAATTTGAAAGAAATTTTCTTGTTATATCAGAAAAATGAGTCAGTGGCTGACACAGGGTTTTTTTTTTCCTTTGTGCTCAGTGGTCACAGGGAGACCTGATCTGCAGCAGGAGCCAGAAACAGCACGTGTGCAGGCTTGTCTCTTTCTGAGCCATTGCAACTCAGGTTGACCACCTTAGAGGCTGATTGCTCAGTTGAGGAACGTGCATGTAGTCTCTTCACATGCTCTTCTTCCTCCAAAAGTATGCTGTATCAGTATGGCTTAACCTATCTCGGGTTAAGAATTATCAAAATCACAGACTGGTTTGAGTGGGAAGGGATCTTTCAAGCCCATCTAGTCCAACCCCCTTGCAGAGAGCAGGGACATCTGCAACCAGATCAGGTTGCTCAGAGCTCTCTCCAGCCTGACCTTGAATGTTTCCAGGGATGGGGCTTCTACCTCCTCTCTGGGCAACCTGGGCCAGGGTTTCACCACCCTCATTGTAAAAAATTTCCTTACATCTAGTCTGAATCTCCCCTCTTTTAGTTTAAAACCATCACCTCTTGTCCCATTGCTCCAGGCCCTGCTAAAAAGTCTGTTCCCATCTTTCTTACAGACCCCTTCAAGTATTGTAAGGTGCAGTAAGGTCTCCCCAGAGCCTTTTCTTCTCCAGGCTGAACAGCCCCAACTCCCTCAGCCTGTCCCCATAACAGAGGTGCTCCAGCCTCCCAACTTCCTGTGGACCTGCTCTGACAAGTCCATGTCTTTCCTCTGCTGGGAAAGTGCCTGGTTCTCTCATTTAATGCCTCTGTGGTGGTAACTGCAGAATTAAACCACAAAAAATATAGTAGTGCCCTGTTTGCATCATCAGCAGAAGGCCTCGTCCCTTGGCAGTCGGGGTTTGACATCAGGCACTGGTGATGGTTGGTGTCTCTGCCTGGGCTGCTCTGTTTTGTTGAGTTTCCTCTAAGGAAGAAAAAAAAAAGAAAAAAAAAAAGTCCTTTCTGCTTCGGAGACGCCTGTTTGCTGCCCAAAGCCCTGCTCTCTGCCGGCGGGAGGTGCGGGGCCGGCAGCGGCCCCTCTCCCCCC
>NW_010339027.1:0-32090 GCF_000700745.2 Antrostomus carolinensis
GGGGCACCCCCCGGGCTGGGGCTGGGGCTGGGGCGGGAGGGTGCGGGGCTCCCTGCCTCCGCGGGGATGCCTGCGGTGTCCCTCGCCTTCCTTGGGGGCAGGAAGGGGCTTGTGAGGTGGCTTGTTCCCGTCGTTCTGCCTGGGATCCGGTGCCCTTCCTAGGCAGAGAGGGGGAAACTGAGCTCGGTTTGTCTTTCCTCTTTAATACTATCAATAGACTTGGGGGAGGTAGGGTGTGGTCTGGGCAAGAATAAGGCTTCAAAGGATGTGAAGTGTATTTTAAGCTCAGTCACATTTCTGGGCCAAAAAGCAGTGATTTGGGTGGTCTTGAGTCACGAAACAACAAACAGTGCTTCACTCTCAACTTCCCTTGTGCCTGCAAGGCTCTGAAATGAGCGTTACTGGTGTGATAAACTGCTGTGGCTGTTGCCATGCAGAACAGACATGCATCGTCTGTCCTTCAGCACTGAAGACATCCCATTTAATTATGCTGGATGGCTGGTTTGGTGGACTGGAGAAAAGGAGTAGCTGCACGTGGTGTAACAGTGTTACTGAATCAGAAGCAGTATCCCCCTGATTTTGGATAATGTTGTCTGTTTTCATAGGTGGTTTGAGATAAGTGGATTACAAAAATGCATGGGAAGTGTTTGTGTCGTCCCCCCCAACTTCCTGTGCACACCTCTTCTGATTCATTGACAGGCTGCTGCACATTGCAGGTTGTTCCTTTTCCTCAGTGGGACCCCTAGTTATAGGAACAGGCTTGGAGGAAAGCGTGCTTTCTATAAGGGCACAACCTTGATGCTCTTCCTCTTTGATAGAAGTTCTGCAAGTAGTAGCAGTAGGTGGTCTTACACCCTTTCCTTTCTGATTAGCTTTGGGACTGTTTTCCTGTATGTATGTACCCTGTACATCTCTCCCTTTCTGGCTGTAATTTTCCAGTTAGCACTGGTGTCTCATTTGTGTCTGTGACTCCTTTCCCAGGCAGTCCTGACTGGTTTTGTGCAGGAAAAGTCCTTGGAAATCTGCTGCACCAGCTTTTCTGAGCAAAAGTGGCTGGGAGTTCTCCAAAGTTTTAGCCTCGAGAGGATCACAGTAAGTTGGATTTATATTTTGAAGTACAACTTAGTTGTTACAGGTGATAAAAACCTGGAGTGATAGAACAGTTTCCATACAAGTCTCTACCACTGGCCTGCATAGTATTTTTTCCCCTTTGCTGCTGACATTGTGCTTGCACTTTGGTTTCTTCTTAAGATGTTATTCTAACACGCAACGGATGTGTTTTAAGGTGACAAGCAAAATCAAACTGTTGAGAGCCTACATATAGGCAATTGTTGAAGTGGGCCATTTTGCTGCTACTAATAATGGTCTGAAATTCACTTGTCATGTGGGATTTGTAGTGCTTTTTATGGTCTGCCCCAGATGTGTGGTGTTATAATAAACTGTCCTTTGGCTACTACTGTGTGATTTAAGGAGAAGCTAAAGTGCAAAATTCTGTTATACTTGCTGTTTTCTTCATGCTAGAAAAGTAGAGGCTGCAGAGCAGAATTTGAGGAGCTTCTTGCACAGGCAGATTGCCTTTCTGGAAGGAACACATTACTTTAGATAACTGGAAAAGAGCTTTAGAAGTTTCTGTGTCCATTTCTGCTGGAAAGGGATTTTTTTTTTTTTTTTGCAGTTACTGAAATGAAATTAATTTCCAGATACATGTGTGATGGTGGTGTTGTGTTTGTTTGGTTCTGTGTTGTGGTTTTCTTTTTAAATACTGTACCTTCAGGTAGAAGGATCTATTTGATTGAGTTGTAAGGTGCAGTAGACTTTGTTGACATTCAGATCTATATTTCTCTATTTATGAGGGTTTATGTGACCTAATGTAGTAAGGTTATGCCTTAATGGCTTTCATTTGGTCATAGCAAGGGGGAGGGAGCGTTTTTAAATCTAATTACTTTTAAACTGTTATTAAACTTTTCTTTCTGCAAGTAGTTGCTTATGCCACCTGTATTCCTGTATGATGAAATTTACTTTTAATGGATTGTATCTTTGCATAAATAGGGAGGTTGTAGAGAGTATCAGTCTCTAAATGAGACTTGGATTGCTCTTTAACATAATAAAGCCTTTAAAGCCTCACTCTACTTATATTCTACATGCAGCCTACAACTCCTGTTTGGGGAGAGAGACCAGAGGAACGGTTACATCCTTGCTCTGTTTTGTGCATACCCATATTAAGATTCTGTACAGTGAAGTGTATAATAAGAGCTACTCTGTCATTCTCTATTCCTGGTGTGGCCCACCACCAAGCTGCACTGGCACTATTTTAATGAGTTGCTGACAGCAGGGAGAAGGGTGCTATTTACAGTCCTCAGGATAGCTCTGGTGCGTTGTGGAGCTCTGCATTGGATGCAGAGAATAGAAGTGGTAGAAACAAAAGAACTGGCAACAAAACTGATGCCAAACTATTTGGAGAGTAGACCTGGAAGATATGTTTATCTACAATAGCAATGTTTTAAATAATTTCAGCTCTTCTTCGCTGGACAGCGTAATAGCTCTGCAGAGTTCTCTTTATTTTTTTACAAGGAAGTACTTTTGAGGAACACACTGTAACCATTCTGGGTTTTGTGGAGGAACAAAGCTTTAGTGCTTACTCAGCAGAGAGAATTCAGGTGTTTCAAGCAATGATGTTTCATGCTACCTGCTGCTATTTGGGAGATGGACAAGCAGAAGAGTTTTGATTCCCTTGAGTAGGGGATCAAGGGTCTAGCGTGAAGGTTCCACGTGCAGGTTTCAGCCTATCGCACAGAAGCAAAGACCCTAAGTGGACAGATCTGAAATTAAACAGGAGTTGGGAGCTTAAGTATGTGGGCAAGGCCAAAGTTGCCAGGGCCTAACTCATGTTGCTTGACATGGTAGTAAAATACTGTTGATAAGATGATTGTTAAGAACACTTTTTCTCAAAGAATGGCGTTTTTAAAATATTATGGCAGTTTCCAACCATGTACGTAAAATAAGAAAAAAAGTGTTAGCAAATGTTACTTGGAAGTTTGCTGACCTCAGATATGAGGAGAGCTGCTGGAACAGAGCTTCTAAGAATTCAATACGCCAGTTGGCAAGCCAGTGAAATGCTGCACAGAGTGGCTGGATAACTTGTGCACATCACTGGATGCTGCGTGTTTACTTCCTTCAGGTGATAAGTACAGGAGATGCCAAGCACCTGCAGTAAGGTACAGCAATACTGAGCACAGACACAGGAAGGGAAATAAGTTTGCTCTGACCTGACTATGGTATAAATTGGTTACTCTTAGATTTTTAGCTTTGTAATTGGCTCTTCTACAGCTGTGGGACTTTTCTGGATTTGGGAAGGAGACACAGATTTATGGAAACTATAGTTTCTTTCCTCAGGGTAGAAACCAGCCCTCACTTTGAGTGTGGTTACATGGAGGCAACAGAGAAGGAAGAGGTAAAGGTGGTTTTCCCACTGAGGCCAGAATAGGAGACAAGTGCCCAACTTCATGCTGTCTTGATCCCAGCATGCTGTGGGAGGGTGAATAAAGCTCTTTTGGAAGAGCTTGGGCTCCCTCAAGCCTTGAGGAAGGAAACCTGGGGGACCATAGCCCTGTAGAAGGGCAACACGGAGCAGGCGATAGCTTGTATGTTTGCCTTGTCATGTAGTCAGTGCAGTCAGCATGGTAGATGCCCCATAGGGCATGTTTGCCTGTTTCTTGAATCTTCCTGCCTCACTTCAGGGACTGTCTCTAGGCTTTTTTTTAAAAAATCTGTAATAGTTATTAATCATCAGTGACATTTAGACTTGTTGCTTTTTCATCCTCTTCCCTGCCTCCCCCTTCACAGTGAATCACAGGACTGTTTTTCTTAGTCATTAACTGTAGGTGTTAGCACACCCTAGTGCAGGCAGCTCAGGAGGAAAATTTAGCAGACGGCTGTCTGGCAATTTGGAATCAAATCAGAAGTACTTTTGCGGATTCAAATGAGAAAATTATTCTCTGTAAACAAAAAGAATATATGTAGCAACTGCAAGTTTCTTTTTCTACAAATATGAAGTGCAGTTAGTTCAGCATATACATTATTAGAAGGGGAGGTGGTTATGACTTGGCCCCACCTCACAGTGAAATACCGTGACTTTTTTTCCTTTGTGATACCCCAGGTTTGATATTCATCTCACAGGTGCTCTTTGGTATTGGGCTTTTATTTTGAGCTGTAGAACTTTATTTTGACTTCTGACCATGATTTGTCTGTTTGTGCAGAGTTATTCTGAAATAGGTTTTCTGCTTTGAATTCACGTTTTATCTCAGTTCAAATTAACTTTTAAGTGCAGGTAGAAAAGCCTTTAGGAACAAAGTTACCAGTCTTTTCAAGAAAATTTAATAGATTAATAATACAATTAAAGTTGGACTTTATGTATCTGAGGCCAGTCCTAGCTCACTGTGTGCTTGTAAGAGCTGACAAAATATTAATGAGTGGGACAGAACAGATTCTGTGCTGGTCTTATTTTCTTTGATCTTCTGGATCAAATATGTTTGATACTCCTTCAGCTTTCTGAAGGACTGCAACAAACACTGAAAAGATGATCTGATTATTTTTTAAAGTGAAAAATCCAAGAAGACAAAAAAATACAAACGTTGACATTTCCTATAAAGACTTAACCTTATTACATATCACTTTCTATTTTATTTCATGCTTTCCAATGCCATTTTTTAATTTGCTATATGATAATTCTGCTTCATTCTTTGATTGTATGAAGACAAGTTGACTCAAACTTAAAATACTAATCTATTAATTAAGAAAGTGGAAAATGTCTGGTTTCATAAACCAAGGAGCTCATTCCTATTCTTATGCTGATATGAAGAGTTAAATCAGTCGCCAGTGTTAGATACCAGGAAGTACAATTAACTTTATACAGGAAGCTTTACTCTTGCTGCAGTTTTACTTACTGTAACAATGCAAATGTCGAGATATTTTGAGACTCGTCTCTTAGTGACTTGGGGTGAGAGGGAAAGCTTAGGAGAAAAAAGACCTTCCAGATGAGGCTTTCCTTTTACATGGGCTTTTGAGTAAGCCCCAAAACTATTATGGTGATATGCTGAGTGTTCAATCTGTCAGGGAAGCTTAGAGAGCAGTGTTACAAAGAGGGAATGATGGACTCAGGTGAGAGAGCATGCATGTTGGCTTTTTCCTTCTTACTTGCTATGATTCAATGGATACCTATAAAGAAGATGTTGGATTGCTTAAAAACTGATCACTGTCTTCCAAAATTGCCTGGAATACTTAAAAATACCCGCCTAGTTGGATTAGCTGAAGAAGCATGACTGATAATGATATTGTAAGCTAAATGCCTACTTTGAAAACAGAGAGAACTGAGACCTAACCATGTGAAAAGTGTCCCAGTGCCTGCGTAAAATGGATCAGAGATCCATCTGTCTCAGGTGTTACCTAATTTTGGGAATCTTGGTGTTGCAAAAGTGAATATTGTTTTTTTGGTTTTCCCATTCACAGATTAAAGTACAGTATAAAATGGAAACATAATTTTCATGCCTCTGAGGCAATGGGGATAAATAAACAATTAATTCAAGACTATGGTAATAACTGTTGAACTATAAAGAGTAAAGGAAAACAGAAAAGCAGAGTAACTGGGTGAAGTTGCAGGTGTCTCAGAACAGTGAAAAGTCACCTGGAAAGCTAATAAGGTGAGTAATATTTTTTGTGTTCTGTGGTCTTGTGGTAGATGTGTATTCTAACCAGTCACATAATGGGATTTCAGTCAGTGGAACCACACAGAAATGCTGACCTGTTACTGATCGTGATGATTGCTACAAGAAGACATTTTGTAAGCAAGCTAATAGCTGGTGCTATTTGATGTGGGCCTCAATAGTCCTTCCGCTGCGGTGCTGAAAACATTCACTTAAATTCTGGTTCTGCTTTACAAGAAAAAATTACTGAAAACCATTTATAACAGTAGTTATGCTTCTGGTGCTTGAACAGAGGCCAGAATGAGACTGGATTAAAGAGCGTTTCGCCCTTGGGTTAAATGGCACTTTGCAAAATGCTTATCCAGTTTGTATGTGCAAACATGGAACTTTAAGGCTCACATTGCAGTGGTAGGGCTGGATCAAAGGTCAAAGTGCAAAACATTTTTTGTGTATGAGAACTGGAGAACAGAATGTGAAGAATGATGAAATTGTACCAGATATAGGTAAAATACGTTTATGAATTTTATAGTTATAGAAATGCTTTATGGTGGTGGTTTTTGGTTTATTTTTTATATTTAAATTCTTTGGCAGGTAAAATTTTGAGGGTACCTAAAAATTTCTAAAACTGCCCAATATGATTATTGAAATTTATGGGCCCCACCATTGCCAAAAATTCTGTAAGTGATTAACTGAAATGCAGCTGTTGCAGGTAGAAATCTTGGGTCACAGAAAGTCTGTGCCTTCCCTTTTTACCTTTGAAAATTGTTTTATGCACTTTGTATATGCTAATGAGCAGCTCTTTCAAATTAATTGTCTTTATTATGCATACAAGCAATGGATAGTCTTTAAAGGTGGAATTCCAGATCAAAATGGACAACCTTCCTGTAGTCCTGTTTGCATCAAAACCATATACGAGCTCGCTTTACTAGATGGTAGTTTTATTTTCTGTGCTTAGGTTGATGGAGGAAAGACTGGCACTGTATGTAAGTGACACCCAACAATATGTGTGAGAACCAGTACTCTCTTTGCTCAGATAGCTTTACATGCAAGCCAAATAATTACCTCCATGTGAAGAGAAAAATAATTTCAGAGGCTATAGTGCTGGTTTGTCTGTTTGCTCAGTCGA
Organism: Antrostomus carolinensis; assembly: GCF_000700745.2. NCBI lineage: Eukaryota > Metazoa > Chordata > Aves > Caprimulgiformes > Caprimulgidae > Antrostomus > Antrostomus carolinensis. The sequence goes on from NW_010339027.1 coordinate 6,826, forward strand.
AAAGATTGTAGAATTTCTGCTGCTGTGGCCTAAATTCTTGGATACTAAGAAATCCAAACTTGCTCTAGAGGAAACTTTTGTGATTGGTGAAGACATTATGAGGGCACACTTGACAGTGAGTTAGAGTTGAATAAGAGAGTACAACTTCATCCAACTGTTCTGTTTCTCTCTTCTTCCCTCTGTATCAGATGTCATCTCTACCAAGGAAGGTGAAATCTGAAACCAAAGCCCTTACATCAGAAGATGATGAGCTACCTTCATTTCTTAATTTGTAAGAATACTTCCTTCCTTACGATTTTTTTTAAAGGCTTGTGCTAAGCATGAACAATTGCATAAGATCAACACTCTGTTTCTGAGAGGTTGATTAAAAAGTTTTAATGCACAGAACTTCAGTTATAAAACACAAATTACCTAAGCTCTTCATGCTCACAGTGAAGATTGGACAACTGGCAATTCAGTTTCACCCTAACAGAATCAAGCGTGTACATCCTAGTGACCAGCTTCAGGAATGCTTGGTAAACTGGTCCAGCCATTAGCTCTGGAACAACATGGAAGACCTGCATTTGTTGAGTCTGCCTACCATTCTGTTCATTTTTCCTCTTCGCTTCCTTTCATGTTAGAAAACACCCAGACTGGCTTGCTATGGGTTTTTTTGTTGTTGTTGTTCTTCTCAAGCAATATTGTTCACTCATTTGTTTTTTAGGAGCTCTGAATCAGAGGAGGAAGAGGAGGAGTGGGAGCCAAAAAGCAAGATTGCCAAGAGACCTCGGTTGCCAAAGAAAGATGAGGCAAAACCTAAAAAAGTTGCTACTCCGCGGTCAGCTGTGGCCAGGAAAAAGGTCAAGAAGGTAGCAATAAAAGAGGAAATGGTGAGTGTCTCTGTAAGCAAGAGGCATTTAGTTACGGTGGTTGGCAAGTAACACGAGCAGAATTTTTCCATCTCTGGTTCACTTTGTTGCCTGAGTCTGATCAGCTCATCTGATTCCACTGTTACTGTGAATATTTAGTATATTTGATAAATGTAAGATCTGTGAGCTCTAGATCTGTCCTAGATCTAAGAGCTCTCCTTTAAAATTTTGGACAATGATAATGGGACATGGTTTTCCCCAGAGACCTCTTTAAACAGCATAAATAAATTCATCTGTTCTCTGTGTTGCACCTTTGATGTCTTCTGCCTTTTTACCAGCTGAGTACCACAACAAAAAGATCTGTACTGAGTGTTTCCTTCCATGGCTGTTCAACCCAGTAAGGATCACAGTTTTATGATGATGAATATAAGATGCACTTCTATCAGAAGTTACTTACTTCTGTCAAAGATTAACATGAAGGATCAGGTCATGACAGAAGCCAGTCCTTCTGGTTTATACTAATGTTTCTGAATGTTTCGACATATGTGGCATGTTGAGAAATACATTCTTGGACTCTGAAAATGATCTCTGGGAAAATTCAGGAAAGAAAGTGTGCCTTGTCCAAGGTTAAACAATACCTTAGCAGACTAAATATCAGTTCTGGTGCTACACTTAACACATCATCAGAAAAGTGCTTCCCTGCCCTACTGTTCCTTTTGTTGAGATAAGTGGAGGCAAGGACTGTAGGTCAGCATCTTCTGAAAGAGAGCTCTGTTACAGTCTTTCCAGGTTAATTTTATTTGATCTTTTCAATCACAGTTCTGCTGGGTATATTTGTATCTTTTCCTCCACATAAGGTATATTTCAGGTTACTTGATTTCTGGCTTGGTATTTCCCTGCCAGACAGAGATATCACTTGGGAAAATGATGTCTGGTATCAAGTCTTCCTAGGTTTTCATCGAAATGTTGAACCAGTTTGTAACAGTTAATGCTTAATATGGTTTCAATGCCTTTTTGGCAGGATTTATCTGTGCCTGTTGCTCCTGCAGAAGGTAATAGAATGCAGCTTCTGAAACCTAAGGAAGAAGATGTAGGCACTAAACCAAAAACTTTAAATCAAAAGCAAGAAGCACCTAAAAAACTGCAAGTAAATTCATTTCAAGGGAAGAACGTGAGGAGTTTAGAGAGCGATGAAAAACCTTCAACAAGCGTTCCTGTAATGGGAAATCAAGTGAAACATGAGAAATCTGAGGAAGATTTTGCATTTGATGAACCACCTTTTAAAAAGATTAAGTCAACTACATGTCCTGAAGGAAAGCCAGTAAAAAATCTAGGAGGCAACAAAATAAAAGAAGAATTTGAAATGAACTGGGATATTGTACAGGTATGAGATCTTTTCCTTTCCTGAGGTATCAATGAAACTGTTTCTTACATAATTCGCACTTAGAGTCTAACATACAATTTGAGTCCCATTGGCATCAGTTGGAGTGTCAGGGAGTCACTGTGCTGTTGACCTCTGCTTACATTGTCATAATACATGTATAAATATAAATATTGGTTGGTAACTGTTAAAAATTCAAACTTTAAACATTATTATTCAAATATCTGTAACTTAGGCAGTCCTTGGAATCAAGCTAGCCTGTAACAGTTTGTACATTTCTTCTGTCTCAGCACATGGGGTTTTTTGTGGGTATAGTCAAATGAAACTCTGTTAATACTAAAAGATTTGGGATGCCTGTGCACATAGTTTCAGAATTTAAGATATAGTGTGGAACATTTTGTTGTAGGGGCTCATTTGAGAGTGGATATCAATTTACAATACCATCAAGGAGGGGATTGCATTCTTTGAACAACAGTGACATCAAGGGAGATATCATCTTTGTTTTTGTAGGATGTTAGCTCTGAAGCAGTTCAGATGAAGACAGTTTTAGGATAGCTCCTCTTCTGGGAGGCTGTGTAAGGTTATGGAAGATTTTAATATTAAGAGAATGGGAATAGATTTGGTACAGCTTATTCAATATCCTCAGTACTGCATGCTAAAGAAACGTGTAAAATTTTGATCCTGAATCTTCTAAAATATTCCTGGAAATGCAGTTGGGGAATTTGATCTTTATTATTGCCGATTTAAAAGCCGCTAATGATTGTTCAGGAGTTGTTACATTTTTATGCTTCAGAACAAAACTTTTGAAAGGCTCTTATAGCAGCCCTCTATGGGAATGACTGTAGTGAAGTACAAGCAAACTGAAGTAGTTAAAATGTTACTAAGCTAAGGTACTTACGTGGTTTGTCCTTACACTATAACTTTATCTGTAGAAAGCCCAATTTGCACAAAATCATGTTTAATTTTGTGAGGCTTGGTTGTTCTTGAAACCTTTGGTAATATCATGCTAGTTTTCAGTTATTGGTGGAGTGGGATTTGGATCAGCTTTGGCTTTGTGGATTTTGTTTGGTTGGTTTGTTTAGCCGTGAGGTATGTCAGTGTTGGTTTGGTTTTTGTTGGTTCTTTTTTTTAAAAAAAAAAAAAAAAAAAACAAGTTCCAAGTTTTCTGAGTTGCCGTGTGCAGCTTGTTGTCTTTCTGATTTTTCTAATTGTTTGGTTTTTTCCTGTTCCCAAGGGGCACTCCTTCCTGTGTTTTGGGTTTTTGCTTTGTTTTGGTTTGTTTTTTTTCTGTAGTTATAAGTTTCTGCAAACAGTGGTTGCTGCATATCTTTCTGAAGTGTGGAATGTGGTGGCTGGATGAAGGGGAAGCCTGGTATCTTGTATTAGTGAGGACAGTAGTCCCTACTGGCCAGCATAGTATTCAGGGGGTGGTTTTGAACTTTGAGATGTGGTTTAAAGTGATCCATCATCTTTCTTAAATGTTGTGGGTTTTTTTTTTTTTTTTCATTTGCTTGTGATAGGTCTTGTCAGAAATAACAAATGTTGAACCATGGGTATGTTCAAACTTAATTCGCCTCTTTCAAGAAGAAAACACAATTCCTTTTATTGCTCGGTATCGAAAAGAGCTCATCAGTAATCTGGAGGCCGACGCGTTGCGAGAGGTGCAGCAAACGTTGGAAGAGCTGCGGTAAGTAATACAAGGAGGTATCTGGCAAGGAGGTACAAGGAGGCTGCTGCCTCTGTTGTCCCTATTTTGGCATTTTGTACACAATTTGTGGCAATTATATTGGAACTCCTAGAGAAGGAAGTTTAAAATTGAGCTAATTATGCTGGATGCCTGTCTTTTTTTTTTTTTTTTTTTTTTTTTTACTCTGCATGACAAGAAATCTAGCATTATTAATTGCAAAAGAAAAAATTAAGATCTTAAGCTTTTTGCAGTTTTAGTAGCTTACAGGTCCTGGAGATACCTAGCCTGATTAGATGTAAGCTGCACCATAAGAAAAAGAACCACTAGGAATCCCTTGGCTCCCCACTTGGAACAGCAAAGCCTCTAGTGTAGAGCTCTTCTTGAGGTTGTAGTGCATCAGGAGGGTGGGCTAAACCGCCACAGACCATTGCAGCAAAACCTGCTGCAGGGGTGGATGAGACTGCCCTCACCACTCCTTGCTTTTCAGTGGCTGTATGTTCTTGAGATGGCAAGGGAACAGACTTGCCAACGGTTCTGTCAACATGGGGTCTTCCCCCTTGTACTCCCTGGCTATCCACTTGCAGGAAATTCTTTCCGAAGAGGGAAGGTGGCCTTAGATAGTTCTTGTTTGAACAAGTAATTTAAACCATAACAAAATACCTTTGCTGCCTGTGGTTGGTCACAGGCATCTTACTGAAGGTCTAAGATTTTTAAATCTGGTACCCTGTACTTAATAGTGCAGAACTACCTTGATATGAATTACAACTGTATGTGCTCACCAACATGGTTTAACTTAGGACCTTTTTGTTTGGCTTCCAGGCCAGTAATCTTGCAAAAATGTATATAGGAGTAATGACTATTAATATTGTTTGATGATTTTTCTTAAAGCTACCACAAGATATTTTGATACAGTTTTGAATTAATTGGAGAAAGAGAGTAATAGTTAGAAACTCTTTTGTAGTATGAGATAAAATCTTCAGGGTTTTCAGAGAGCTTAAGCAGTGTAATAAACAAGTTCACAATCAATACCCTTTTTAATCCACCCTGAAATGTGACTGTTAGTATCAATCTCTTGCATTTTAGTACTGTTGCAAAGAAGACTCATACTATGATACAGAAGTTGAAGAAAGAAGGGAAATTATCCGGATGCCTTTTAACAGCATTATTAAATTGCAGAACTTTGGAAGAATTGGACCATGTGGTCAGTACACTAGTCTTTTTCAGATCATCCTTAGTTTAGATGTAATCTTCTGTAACTAAATAGTGCATAATGCAAAGTACGTAGCATGACTCAAATATTTCGATGCCTTTTAATAACTGTAGTTTTTGTTTGTTTTAAGTCTGCACCTTACAAAACTGGAAGTAAAGGCACCAAAGCCCAGAGGGCCAAACAGCTGGGATTAGAACCTGCTGCTCTCTCTCTTCTGCAGAATCCCATGGAACTCAATCTCTTTTCTTACATTAAACCTAATACCAAAGGTAAGCAATCTGCTTCTATGAGCAGTGATTTCTTAAATGCCTGAACATGTTTTAAAAGGCGAATTCTTTTATTTGTTCTGATGTTGCATTATGTAACTATTTTAAATTCCACAATTCTTTTAGCAGCATGTAGCAGGTTTTAAATTCAATACCATGGCTCCTAAAACTTTTCCTGTCTTTTTGTGCTGTAAATAGTAGTAATTCTGGCATACCAGGAGATAGAAGTCTGGAGTTGTTATAGTTGACATCTGTATTTACTGGTAGGAGGGAGGGAACTGCACTGCACACCTGAGACCTCTCCGTGGTTCTACTCTTACTTGAATTGTTTAAAGAAGATTCAACACTGATTGTACAAGGGGCTTATGCTCATACTTTTTACTCAAGTAAATGTCACCTATCAAAACACATCTTAATAAGAACTGACCTTGCAACTGGGAGTGAGTGGAGACTTTTTGCTATTGAATGACAGTAGAGGTTGGAGGAGATGTAACGTCTGAATTTGAGTAGGAACTTTAACGATATGATTGTCACACACAGACTGCAGAATTGTGTTTCTTTGTGAATGCAGTTATGGATGAATCTGTAGGGGGCAATATCTGACAATAAAAAACAAAGATTGCTGCAACCTTCTCTATAGTGTTAAAGTAGAGAAGTGCTTTTCTTCTTCCCTGCCCCAACATTTATTTTTTTAAATTTTAACCTAAAAGTGGTAAATCTACTGGTGAGTCTGACTCTTACTCTTCCTGCTTCTGTTCTTTTATTTTATTTAAATATGGTTTTAAAAATGATCCTAACTTTGTATTGAAAATCAGTTACCAAATATTCTGATTAATTACTGCATTTTGGTATATGTCATTATTTCATACAGCAGTATATTGCAACCATGTATCTGGCTATTCTGAGTCTAAAGACCCAAATTAAAATCTTCATGGTAAAAGTTCAAATAAACTATTTAGGGTGCATTCAGAAGGAAGTGCTATTTGTTGCAGCATAAACACTTCAGTTCTTGGAAATGGTACATCTATGTTCAATTTGGTGCTAAAAATAATATTGCTTAGGTTTATGTAATGGTTACCATTTGAAAGGCCTATCAGAAGTTACATTTGTCTATGAACTGGATCACTTCTATCAATGTGGGAGACAGGTTGACAACCTATATATGGTTTGAGATCAAAGTGAATTTATCTTAAAGGGATGAGCTATTTGCTCAAATCTTAATATTCAGTTATTTTAAAATCTCAGTGTTTTAAAATTTATTCTAAAAATAAAATGAAATAAAAACAGCAGTTCATGTTTCAAAGCCAGATATTTCAAAATTATGGAAGTAGGCTCACCAGAAAATTTTGTTCTTCCTTTTAGTTGGATGCATGGTCCAATATTTCATTAATTTAACAAGCATGTGCTGTTTTTACAGTGGACACAGTCAGTGCCTGTGTGAGTGGTGCTTGTTGAATGGGAACTTTTTAAATAATTTCTTTAATCCTGATTGGTTTTGGTCTGTTCTATCTCATTCACCTTCTCTGTTAGAATTAAAATAATATTGCCATGTACACTTCTGGTACTTGAGTGTCTCATAATAATTAATATTCAGTATAATGCATGTTTTATAATTTCCTTAGCTTTGTATTCTGATGTTATATTACTTTTACTGTACAGAACAGTAACTCATAGGTGTAAAGAGCCAAATTCCACAACTTCTCATCAGTTGAGGCATTTAATAACATAGTCTTTTTCTCACACTTATTTTTCTTTCTGGGAGGTAAGTTTAGCTTCCCTTTTTTTAAAACAAGGGCAAGATTAATTTTTTTAATAGTGTGTAACTCTGTAGCCCAATTGGAAGCAAGGTTCTGGATTCAATAAAAATTAGTTATTAGAGCTATACAATTTTTTTAACAATTGTATTAATAAAGCTCTTTTAAGATACCGGTAGTCCATCAGGTGGCAGAATAAAAAACAGCAGATATTGAAGGAGACAGTTATACCTGCATCTGCCAACTCTAGGCTTCTTTTTGCTCTGAAGCATTTGTTAATGAGCGTTGCTAGAAAAAGGGTTAGATATATGGATTTTAAAATGCAAGATGTCAATTTTACTTCATTACCTTCTAGTTCTGATCCAATTCAACCTCTGTGCTACGGAGAATACTGTGCCACCTTTTGTGGTCTTTTGACGTGAGGGATGCTTCTGTGTGTTGGAAAGTTGAACGATTCTGTTATCAAGTCTCTGTGTATGGAGACATTTTATAACTTCACTGTTTGAACAGTGTTTCATGGGAGAGGATGAGGGTACCCTGACCTCAGAAGCGTCACTGCAAAATTCTGCTACAAACTAGTGGAAATATAAAACTACTACACAGAAAAAGGAGAGGATTGTCTGCAAAGATTTTAGGCAGTTTCTATATCGGTAGCAAATTGTGTAAACTTGTGCTGCAATTACTAATTTTCTTACAACCTCAAAAATTATACTTTAATATCCCATTTTACTGTTGTAAATAATTTGCATCATAAATGTCAAGATGTGTTAGTATCAGAGTCACAGAATTATTATTTTTATCTCATCTTAATGTAATGTTTATTTATGATACTGTATTGGTTGCTTTAGGCTCACTAAAAATTTTCAGATGTTTTGGAAAAAAAGCTTAGTTAAAAAAATTCTAATGAACTAAATTTCTTCATTAAAACCTCTGCAAATCAGTCAGATATCTTGCATTAATTTTCTTTCAGCTTGTATATATTTTATCAGTGCTTGTGTGGTTGTGTAATTTTTCATATTAGTTTTTTTTTATAATTATTAACTGTTTTTTCTTCTAAGGACTTTCAAATATCCGGGAAGTAGAGGCTGGAGTACAGCATATTTTAGCTGACATCTTTGCTAAAGATAAAGACACACTGGATTTTATCAGGAAATTGTAAGTTCAATTTTTTTTAAATTTTTTTTTTAATTTTCTGAGTTTTCCTGGTCACATGGCAGTATTCAGATTGCTAGTGTGCAGATACGTAACTGTGGTGTGTTGACTCTGGCTGGATTCCAGGTACCCACCAAAGCTGCTTTATTGCTCCCCCTCCTCAGCTGAACAGGGGAGAGAAAATATAATAAAAGTCTCATGGGTCAAGGTAAGGACAGGGAGAGATCACACACCAATTACTATCATGGGTGTCCTGATTTTTAGCTGAAATAGAACAAAACAGAATTGGGAAAAATTGATTTAATTTATTGCAAATCAAATCAGAGTAGGCTAATGAGAAATAAAACTAAATCTTAAAATACCTTTCCCCCACCCCTCCCTTCTTCTTGGGCACAACTTTACTCCAAAATTCTCTACCTCTTCCCCTACCAGCAGCACAAGGGGATGGGGTGTGGGGATTGCAGGCACTTCATCACACGTCTCTGCTGCTCCTTCCTCCTCAGGGGAAGGACTCCTCACACTCTTCCCTTGCTCCGGCGTGGGGTCCCTCCCACAGGAGACAGTCCTCCACAAACTTCTCCAATGTCAGTCCTTCCCACAGGCTGCAGTTCTTCACGAACTGCTCCAGCATGTATCCCTTCCATGGTGTGCAGTCCTTCAGGAGCAGACTGCTCCAGTGTAGATCCTCCATGGGGTCACAAGTCCTGCCAGCGAACCTGCTCCAGCATGAGCTCCTCTCTCCATGGGGCCACAGGTCCTGACAGGAGCCTGCACAGGCTTCTCGTAGGGTCCTCCTTGGGCAGGTGGTTATCTCCTGTACCATGGACCTCCATGAGCTGCAGGGAGACAGCCTGCCTCACCATGGTCTGCACCATGGTCTGCAGGGGAATCTCTGCTCTGGCACCTGGAGCAATTCCTCCCCCTCCTTTGCTGACCTTGGTGTCTGCAGAGATGTTTCTCTCACAAATTCTCACTTTTTTTTTTCCCTCTCCTGCGTACCATCTGGGACAGAAGAGGGTTATCAAAGAACAGATACCTTCTTAGGAGCATGCGTTGTTGGTTTGAATCTGCTCAGTTCTGTTTAGTTGGCTCTTGTTTGCTGTTTATCATGAGTAATCTTCATCAAAAGGCTAGAGCACAGTAATGTGATAATTTCAATGATGGGATTGTTTTGTAAAGGATGTGCTGTTGCTACAAGACTATCACTTTCATTCTTTTGACCACTAGAAGCTCCTTCATTGGATACACAGTGCTCCACAGATATATCCTGTTGATCTAAAGTGTGTTGTATGTATAATAATCATGAGAAGCATTTGGGAAGCTATCTGTTCGGGATCACTGTTACTCCTAAAAATAATGAAGTTTTATGGATGTTAAGTGCTTAAAGCAAGAAATTAATTCTGAGGCTTAGTAAATTCAAGAAAGATGTTGCATTTCTATAAAATAGGTAACTGCTCTAACTTTTCTGCAACTTTCCCAAATTTGTTGTGTGAAGTTGAACCAATAACTGACCAAACTGAAGTGTAGATGTTGTCTTTGGAGTATCCATTCCCTTCAGGAGGACTGTGTTTCTGAGGTCTGCTTGAATTTCTTCTCTTGATATGTTCCAGTCAGTATGTGTTATATCAGTCTCAGCATTATGATATGTAATACAATTCTGCAGGTAACTGGAGTTAGCATAACTTGTAATTGGGCAGACTGCAAAATTCATTTTTATTTAATACAAGCACTCATGACTTGTAACAAGTTTTATGCTAGAATACCTTATTAACATTTGCTTCTTTTACTCAGGTGTCAGCAAAGGTACATTTGTATCCAGTCAGCCTTGGCAAAAGTGTCGTCCAAAAGCGGAAATGAGAAAGATATCGATAAATTCCAACTGTATCATGAGTTTTCTTGCAATATAAAGAATATTCAGCATCATCAGGTACACCTAAAAAGTTGTATTTTTTTCCTTAAAATTTTAACTATAGAAAAGGTGGCTTTGCCCTTGCTTTTTTTTTTTTTTTTGCTTAAAACTGATTCTAAAGGTACTTGATTTTGCTTTTCAGTTATTAAAGGTAACAGAGACTTTCAAATTCTTGAAATGTAGGACTAAGCTGTTAATCTAAGTCTTAAGAAACTGAGCAGAGGACTGCTTATTCAGTATGTCCATTGTCTAATTAATTCTCATTAAACAAATATTTATAATCAGAGTTTTCAATACTGATGTGATTTATTTTCAGCATGTGTTGTGCCTTCCCTCCCTTCCTGCAGTGACAGGTGCATAGCAAGTGTTATCAGGAAGGAGATAAGGGGATAAAGGCTAAGTGATAACTTATGGTCTGTAGGGGTGAGAATAGGGCATTGTGTAGCAGAGGAAGCTGCTAGGATTTTAAGTATTTGAAACAAACTTGGATAAACTTATTCTCTGGTTTTTTTGGATGTTTGCTGCAGCACTAAATTAGAGTTCTCTGAGCCACCTGGCCCTAAACCTGTCAGGTGAAACTAGTGTGAAGTATCAAGGAAGGATCCAGGAAACTGAAACTGAAGGTGACCTACAAAAGCAGCTCCTGTCAGTAGCAACTTCTTGTAAAAGTTGAACAGTCAAAATAGAAAGACTTAGGGAAACATCCAGTGCACTATTCCAAAACCAGATTTGTTTTACAAGTCATCAGTATTCCTTTCTGTGAAGCATCTTTGACTATCCTAAGCCCCGAGTCTAGACCTGTGTGACTAGAAAAAGAAATGAGAGACAAAGCAAATTTACTAGATCAGCTGATGACTTGATAGCTAGGCTGCCCCAGTTACTGAAGTTCAAAGGCTGAAGTGTGATGCAGTCAATGCAACTGTCAAGACCTTTGCCCTGATTCATTAATAATCATCAAGTGAATTGTCTCTTTTTTTGGTCATGGTTACCTAGCTTTAAAACAAACCAAACCAAACAAAACAACCCCAAAACCAAACAAAAAACCCACAAAACCTAAAACCCCAAACCAAACAAGAAAACACCCAGAAAAGACCTTTTTAGCTGCTTCCAACCAGAAACATGCTTTTCCTTTAGAAGGCTGCCTTATTTTACAGCAGAGTGCCTTTCCTTTTATATCTGATATGCTCACATTTTCTCTCTGCTTGCTGTTTAAAACAGTATGATATTTTGAATTAATAAAGGATTTTCTTGCATGTGTTGAAATCAAGTTATTACAAAAAGTACTTCACAACAGGTATGGGCTAATTTTAAACCTTCCCCCTGACCTCTCTGTGTGAATGGTGTTAGGTGAAAGACTAAATTACTACAAGTGGTTTTAATACAGGCCCTCTGTAGGTGTTTGAAGAGATACATGTAATTGTTCTCTTTCTACTAAGTATGAACGTTTACTGTGTTTATATCAGTAATTACTTGGTGAAAACTTGCTTCTAGAGAGTCTGGAAAAGTCAATAGAGTGAGCTAATACTACTGTGGTGACATATCACAAAGATTTGTAGATTCATCAGAAGATTAAGTGTTGTGCTGCATGGATTTTTTGTTTGGGTGCTTTACTATTACATTAATACTTTGACTGTCAAAGCCTGTTTATTTTTTTCTGCACTGGGGCCAGTGAATACTGAGATATGCAAAGTGTATTGGGTGTGCAAGTGTTTTCTGGGATGATGGTATGATTTACTACTTGTTGAAGGCATCCTTTTTTTTCTGTTTTACATAAAGAAAACTGTTGCTCAGACAGAAACCAGATTTGCCAAACCTGATCAGTGCTCTGACTGTGTGGCAGCACTGTTTCTTATCCAGGATGTGTCCTTAGTTTGTCCGATGATGTTAAAATTAGCTTGGTCAGTTTTGGTTTATTTCTCCTTGTGTCTGACAGTACTGACAGAAACCTTAATGGCTCCCCCCCCCCCCCCCCCCTACCACTGTTCTTACAGCTAGTAGTCCTGTAATCACAGGATGTTTTTGCACTCTTATGTGTTGTCTCATGTGTATATTGCCACTATTGCCTATTCTAACACATTGAATATTTCTCTATTATGAATTTTAAAAATCTGAGTTTTGTACTTCATTGAGGTTTCAGGGCCTGAGGTGTGTCAGGGCTCTTTTGTACTAGTCTGGCAAAAAAATGCATTTTATGATCATCTGGCATGTGTGGTTTGCAGAGTTCCCTGTTTTGTAAAAATACTGTAACTTCTAATTTCTGTTGATTTTTTTTTTTTTGTTCTTTGTTAGTTTTCCAGTTCCTTTCCTTGTCTCCCTTTTGTGTTTTGATGATGAAATAAGGAAAGAAAATGTGTTTTTTCTATCTACCATGCTTTCCATAAGCTTAAACACTAGTATTGTACTTTCAAAAGTCTTTCTCATAAGCTTAAATTTCTTTATTACCTGACCTTACTACCCTACTGAGGCAAATTACCTTTATTTTTCCTCTTATTTTCTTGGTTTAGAACCATCCTTTTTAATACCTAAAAGTCTTTAGTTTCTCCTTCATCTAAGACTTTGAAGAAATACTTCTTTTATTTACTCAAAAAGCTGGATAAAAAATGTGTTCTTGAATGTGCTTTGGGAGAGGTGCAGATGTCTTCAAGTGAAGAAATTCTCTGATTTGATTCAGGATTTTTAAAAGATGCTTATACCTAAAAAAGATACAGGGAAGCCTGAAACTCAGAAGAATTTATAATATTTATTAATCCCCCAGGACTGCAGATTAAATAGCTGTGTTTGAAGAACACTTGCAAAATTCACTATTTTGAAGACCACCTCTACTCCTTTGGTAACTATGCACAGACACATGTTCTGAACACGTATAGCTAGAGGCAAAAGTACAAGTCAGCTTTAAATCACCTCTTTGCAGTGTTGCAAATAAAGGATTCCACAAAATATTGCACAGAAACTGGTCATCGCCTGAGTATGGAAGTACTAGTATTCTTAAAGGGCTGTGTACAACCCTAACTCTGCTCTAGCTCACGTTGAGTAAAGGGGATGGGCAGTAGACTAGCATGCCACCTATAAGAGAATAAGGTGTCTTTATGACCAAAGCATTTGTAGCCATGAGCGTGCCTTGCAGCCTGTATTACGACGAGGTAAACTGATGCGCAGTAAGCCGCAGCTTGGTTCTGCAGTCCTGCAGCAGATCATTCTGTTGCCCACACTGTGGCTCTGGGTTACCTTCTGTGCCATTGTCATTCTGTGTGTTGAGATATGCCATGAAATAACCAGGACTGGCATGGAGCCAGGTTGTTTGAATGAAAGAGTTAAAATACTGAACCTGAAATGAGGAAAAAAAAACAACCTTATTTGTTTTAAAAGCCTGACTCCAGATTTTGACGTGATTGGATACCTGTGGGTGTTCCTAATTGGAACGTTTTGCTGTTGGGAGGTTCAACCACGGTTCCTTCCTTTGGCAGCAAGGAGAACCTGACTGGACTCTTAGGATGCAGTTGGGTAGCTATACCAACACTGTCATAACTAAGGAAAAAAAAATCTTTCAGGAGTTTATTTGAATTTTTGATTAATTGTAAACAGTTGAGTGTTCATGTATGCCTTCGGGTTGCTTTCCTCTATTTGGAGATGACTGAATTGGTAGGAGGAAAAGAATTCATTAATAAAGTGTAATGTTTGAGGCAAGTGCTCTATTTTCAATCTCATACTTAAAAAGGAATTGGAAATTAAAGTCCTTGGCAAAATATACAAATCTTACTCAGTGTGTCTGAGTAAATCTGGAACAGAGAGGAGAGCTGTGCAATGTGAAGGATGTTATTTTTCTGATAAACGGAATAAAGTTTTATAAATCTTGTGACTAGATCAAATGATTGTTCTTACTTTCTCTTAAAAATGTATGTTGTTTTTATTAACCCTTCCCCTGGATCTGTTCCAGTCTTGCATAAAAACAGTCTTTCTCCAGAACTGAAAGTTTGTGTCTAGAATAGCTGTATTTGAACCTGTTACTTGAAAAACCCCCAAACAAACCCACCTTTATTATTTTGGAGTGACAAATTCAGTACTTAACTTTCTTAACTGAACACTTACTGGATGATAATTCTTTTCTGAACACATGCCACTTAGAACAGGATAGGCACATTGTATAAGAATAAAAATGAAAAAATATTAGTGACTGCAATACAGCTGGTTTAAGTTCAGGTGACTGACACATTCTTCAGACAGTGCCAGGAAACAAAATGTGATGCAAATATTGACCCTGCTAACAGCATGCTGGATGATGACATTATAATTCAATCAGATACATTCTCTGTCATGAGCATCATTTAGATTTCATTTTAGCTTGACATTTATCTTTCTCTCTTAAAAAAAAAAAAAAAAAAAATCATCTGAATAAATGTGAAAGCATTTGATTTGTTAAAGTGTGTCTTTCTAATCTCTACATGAAAACATTTGCTTTGGCAGTCAAGGTACCAGATGCTATAACATTTCACATGCAATCTTTATTATTAACTTTGTTGTTCAATGATATGTCAGGCCTGGTATGTCACAGGAGCAGTAAGGCTGAGGAATATAAATCAGTACTATGTCCTGGAGTCATTTTAAACCATTGTATTTAACATATGTGACATGTCTGAGTTAGCTAGTGATTGAATTAAAGTTCATGATTGACATAGAATGCTCTGTTGTGACAGTGCTTAAGGCCTGCTACATACAGCAACATGTGTAGTCATACTGGAATGTCAACTTCTAGCAGTTTGGGTGTTTTTTTTTTGCCCTTTGAAGTATTTTGTAAGGGGAAAATAAAATCTTAAAATGTGTGGTTTTTATTTGTAGCTGCTTCTAACTGTTAATTCTGTTTCTAAAATCTCTTGTTTCTTAATAAATACTGTAAGGAATGGTTCAGGTGAACACTCATGGTCTTCATAGAGAGGTTAGACTCGTAGATACCCACCAGTATCCTCCAGGATCCACCACTTGTATTGTGATCCTGGTTTTAAATGTGGAGCCACAGGCTTCCATTTAAAATAGAACTCTGTGTGCAGATAGCACGTGTACAAACAGATTTAGCTTTAAATCATGAATATACAGTTGTACACATAACTCTGACAGAAATATGTGAATACATTTTAAGGCTGGAGCATTAATGTAAATAGTACGTCTACAATATTTTCAGCTATTTATGAACTAGGTGTTAATACTCAGAAATTCATCCCCTTTCAAATTAGGCTGATTACCTTTGTGTCACAAGTTCTGATTCATAATTAATTTTAAATTTGGATTGATCTTGGAAAGCAAAATTAAGTCTGAAGCTTAGGACTAACTTTTTCCCTTTCTGATCTCTAGTTCTGATTGTAATAACTTTTCAATTAATTTCTTGAGTTTTAATTTGGCTTATTAAATGAGATTATTCCACCAACTAAATTCATGCTGACTTGTATTATAAGTGTGTTTAAGATAAACTGGATTTTGAGATTGCAGACTCCAGGAAAAATGTATGACTTGTTATGCCACAGCATGATTTAATCTGTGTTTAAATTGTGGATGTTATCTGTACATGCTAGTGCTTTGTGAACTGATTTACTCTACCACCATCATGATTTGCTACAGAATGTCAAGCAGGCGCGTACACAAATGTTGATAAGTTTATCTTTTGGATATTTTGTGTGTCATCTGTCTCTGCCATTTATGTTTGCACTCAGATTCTGGCCATTAACCGAGGGGAAAATCTGAAGATCCTGACAGTGAAGGTCAACATTCCTGACGGGGTGAAGAATGAATTCTGTTGGTGGTGTGTCAATGAAAGGTCTGCATGGATACATATTCTTACAGAAATCTTTTTTTTTTTCTCTATAGACAGCTGCATGCTGAAATGTACCTCACATGTCTCGTTACGTTAAGAAAACAATTTAAATGAATACTTATTGGATTAGATGAAATTAGCAAGTGGATGATTCTTGCTCTGTATTTCCAGCTGCTGTAGCATTATGCTGAAAAGATCATGCCTTTGGCTGTATTTGGGGAGTTCTAGCACCTTTCTTTAAAGAATTGAGGTTTTTAAAATTTTGGGGCGATTCTTTTATTTCTTACTCATTTACTCTTACAAGTTACTTTTTTAAGCCTATAGTGAGATGTTTAGCGTTGCATAATTTAGAGGTTTTTTGCAAAAGTTTAGGTTAAATATATGTTGTTTTGTGAAATACCTGTCAGTCTTTTTCTTGGAAGCTGCACCTTTATGTCCTCTGTTGGAGAATATCGTGATCCAAACTGTGCATCTTCCTTGCATGTATAAAACACAGGTTTCTCTTTCTCAGTTGTTTGAGATATTTGAGATATTGCTCTGAGGATGTCTTAGACAATTCTACCTTTGCATCCTAAAAATTGAATAACCAAAGGGAGGAAAAAACATAGGAAAAGATGCACTTTTTTAATGTATAAAATTATATACTGTGATACTTCTTTAGCACGTATTTTTCTTCCACGCCAAGTCCAAGAAAAGGATGTGGTAAAAATGTTTCTTTTCAATGTAGAAATGTAATAATTCTGTTTCTTACACAGAAGCCTCTGAAAGAGTTAAAATATTTTTTTGGCCAGATAACATATTATGATCTAGGACTAATAGTAAGTAACTTTATTTTTTTTTTTCCAGGAAAGTATCAGAATTCATAAACATGCCTAGGTTTCATACTACTTTTAATACCTGTAACGGAATTTCTGTCCTCCTCCCAGGATGTATAGTCTGTAGGCAGAACATATCTGTCAGTCTTGCTTTTACTGCATCTGTGACAGATTTTGGAAGCACTGTGAGCCACAGATAATGGAACAGCTTGTCACTGCTACACAAATGGAAGTGGGATGTAAATTGAGATATTTTTGGTTGATTACACTTTTGTGAGTCATCCTGAGATAAAAAGAATATCGACCTAGGAAATGGAACTACTTATTAATACTTAGCACTCATGAGGCTATATATGCTTATGGCTTTTTACTATCTAAGGACAACATCTTCAACATCAGAAAACTTCAGAAGGAATTATTTTAGTAGAACTGGGTGCATTAACATCTAGGACAGATTCAGATCTTCCTCATTAGATTGACAGCTGTGTTATCAAATTGACAAATAGTGTGTAGTCTGCCCTTCAAGCTTGGAAATGAGTGTCCAAGGGTGGGAGCTGCATTATTTTCATTGCATTGATACTGACCAGAGCAGAAGGTTAAGAACTTTTGTTTGAGGCAAGGATTTCAAAACTTTGCAAAGGGCTTAACTAATTTATTGAGGGTCACACACAAAATCAGTTGCAGAACCCGAAATGCCACCTTCCTACAGAGTTTGGCCAGTATTCTAGCCACAAAACAGTATTGCCTACTGCCTGTTGAATCGGTAGCAAATATGCTGACCTTTATGTGTTCTTCTGAGGTGAATTTTTGTAGGATTAAATGCTCCTGATGGGTTGGAAGACTGGAGTTCTTCATTATTGCATTGAGCTCCATGTAGATGCTCTCCAAGATGACTGTATTTTCTTTGCAAGTTCAGAATATTTATTAGCCTGTAGAAACATCTATATTTCCTCTAAATTGAGGTTTGTGGTGAAAACTCAGGAATAACCTTATGCCTGGCCCTATGGATTGTATTTTTCCCGGAAGATGGCATCTCTATGGTTTGACAGCAAACCTAGCTCTGTTAACACTAGAATGCAGTAGTTCCAAATAATTAGCTGTGAAGTGGGACATGAAAAAAGGATCAATGAGAAACAGCTGGAGAGGGGCTGCTTAGCTACCTTTGAGTGTAAAGACAGCATGGAGTTGTTCCTTGTGTAAGGGCGAGATTTTGTTCCAAGGTGGGATTATAGCCTTGAAAATGAAGTTCAGTGTTTGACAATCTTTTTTCAGTTTCCAGAGAAAATTCTCGGATCCTCTGTAAAGTCCATGGTACAGACCTTAAAGGCATGCTTTGTCTGTGGTTACCATCTTGATACAAGTTTCATATAATGTTTTGGAGGAAAACAAAGCTCTGCTTTTTGTGCTTCAGATCTAAAAGCCTAACTGCTCTTCCTGGAACAGACATTAATTAATACAAGTGGGTCATAATGTGGGCTATGTTAATTCTGTTGGTCTATAGTTACACCTTCTGAGGTCTATCAGTAGTCTTAAGCCATTTATCCTTATGGTGGTCCCTGTTGTGAGAACAGGCACATGGAGAGCCGATGAGCAGATTAAGATGATATTATTTATGTGGAGCTTTTCTAAATAGGGCTTCATTTAAAGGGCTTCAAAAGTCAACTCTTAATTAAATAATCAAGAAAAATCTGTTCTTAGAGGGAAGCCTAACTGGGCTGCAATGAGCTTTAAAAATATACACACTTGCTTTTGCTTTGTTTTTTTGCAGTGAAGTGAATTTTCCTCTTTCCTCATGAAGTCTTGGAATGATTAAAATGCAGTATTTGTTGTGATTGAACTTACTTGTTTGGATATTTTTGCATTTGTAGCAACTTCTAATAGAAAGTTGCCTAAATAATTTTTACTTATATATGGACCGGTAAGAAAAATTGCTGCAGTAACCTGTTTACAGAGAAAAGGTTTGCTAACTGGAAGAGAGGGAGAAACAGCTGCCAGGTTTCCAAATTCATTCCTATTTGTGCTGAGGATACTTTCTGAGGGAGTGTAGTCATACTTGCCACCTGTAAAAACTTCATTTTTATAGAATTGGATGGCAATAAGAGGGTTTAAAGCCTTTGCCAGTTTTATATAGGTATGGAAAGAGTCTCTAGTTACAAATAAATATAATAAAACGATTTGCAAAAACTGTTAGCAAAGTGATGAGGTCATGTGGCTAAGCACTCACAACTCTGGGGGTTGTAAAACTAAATTGTAAGCTTAATTCTGCTCCCAAGTCTGTCTGAGAGGTGACCTTATTAATGTTTATAAATATATAAACGGTGAGTGTCACGAGGATGGAGCCAGGCTCTTCTCAGTGATGCCCAATGGTAGGACAAGGAGCAATGGGTGTGAGCTGGAACACAGGAGGTTCCGCTTAAACTTGAGAAGAAACTTCTTTACGTGAGGGTGACGGAGCACTGGAACAGGCTGCCCAGAGAGGGTGTGGAGTCTCCTTCTCTGGAGACATTCAAGACCCGCCTGGATGCCTTCCTGTGTGATCTCATTTAGGTTCCTGCTCCAGCAGGGGGATTGGACTAGATGATCTTTCGAGGTCCCTTCCAATCCCTAACATTCTGTGATTCTCTAATGCAGTGTTGACTTGATCACATATTTCTTGACTATTATATGCACAGGCACTTAGGAAAGCTGTTTCAGGAAATTGTAGATCTGCTTAAACAACTGAAAAAACTGTCCAGGTAGGAGAAATTTAGGATTCTCGGTATTCCTGGGTGACTGCAAGTAAACAAAATCAGAAGTAAAATTCTGTCCTATTTTTGCCTGTGCCTGTACCTGGACACATTGTCAAATGGCCATAATTCTGTCATGTTGCATTAAAAACAAACAAACAAAAAACCCAGAAAAACAACCAACCAAAACAAAAAAACCCAAACAGACAAAAACTTAAAAAACTTAGTTGGACATTTTAAAAAGTATGTATGTATCTCATTCTTCAGTTAGGGACCCAGGCATGTAAAACAAAAAAAACAGTATATGAAGAAAATTCTGAATGTTATAAATATTTTTAAAAGAAAAAAAACAAACGAGTGGACCGTAATAGAAAATGTTCATAGTCTCCTGTTTGAGTATAATACATCTGGCTGCATCTCCTCAGCCTTTCTCCCTTCTCATTGGGTGGACAATCTCAGTGAGTCAGTTGTGCGTGTTCAAGGACTTCCTTTCGCCCCCACACCCCATAGTAATGTTGCCCAAAGCAAAAACATCCATGGAATAAATATCTGTGATGTCTGTTCTGGGGAGCTTTGAAACTGAGGTGTATTTTAGTACGAAATTTGAAGTAATTATCGTTACAGATATGATGACCGTGCAGTCTCCTTAGAAAAGGGAATGCTCCAAAGAGTTTGGCTTAGAAAACATTGGGAAACAGTTGTGTGTTTGGTATTGTTTATTTCATTTTCCCTTTTGATATAATATTATTTACACTTTAAATATATCAACAACAGGTAAAAGAGAAAAATCATTTGGAAATTGTTTGGGTTTTGCTGTTTTATATGTTGTTCAGGGGGTTTTTTTATTTGTTTTTAAAGAACTGCCGCAAAATTGATAGATTTCATTTTGAGTTTGAATAGAGATACTCCAAGCATTCCAAATTGGGTTTCATTAGTTGACATTAGTTTAGCTCTTGGATTTCTGTCTGGGTGCAGTTGCCTTACACCAGTGGTTCTGCAGTGACACTCATAGAGAATGTTTTGTCAGCTTTTTTTATGTATCAAGGAATAGCAAATAATGCAACCCTAATGGTAATACAGAACCAACTTATTCATTCAGTTGTGCTAAGATTTGATTTCTGAAAGGGAAAAGTAACTTTCTTTTCTTTGTAGTCCCTTTAAAACACAAAATATGATTGCATTCTAATACCTAACAAAAAAGAGAGAAAAGATAGGCCTTGTCCCTTGTCTGATAGTAGAACCATGAGTAACTTCTCATTCTGTTAATATTTGAAGCTATGATTTTGTTGCCTAATTATTGTAGTAATTCTGTGGTTTATAGGATATTACACTCAATGTAGAAGTCTTTTTTTTTTTTTAATTCTCTTTTTATCTGAGTTTTTGCATATGTTTGTTAAATATTTTGTGATTCTTTTTTTCTAATCTTTTGCAGGTGGAGACCAAAACAATTTTTAAAACCAGAATTAATGAAGATACTACGGAATTCGGTAGAGGATGCATATAAACGCCTTATATACCCTCTCCTCTGTAGAGAATTCAGGTAAGCCCAGAATTATTTTCACACTAATTTCTTAACAATTCCCTCCCTAACTCTTTAGCAAGAATATCCTTTTTCCATTTGAAAATATCAGCATGTTTTTAATCCTGCGTGCTTACAGGAGAAATGAACCATGTAGTCTTGGTTCTGTAGGTTTAATTTGTGACCCTAACCAGTTTAGGCTCCAGTAAAGACCTTTATGTAAAGGCCTTTTGCGTGTTTACTTATTTGTTGCCTGTACATTTATCTAATAAAGTACAGTTTAGATCTGCATTACTGTAACAGTTGCATCTTTGTCCTTGTATTAGCATAAACCATTATGCCACTGAATTTTCCCAGCATCTGTTCACGTCACAGCAGTTGTACTGTCAGTGACATTGTTCTGACTCTTTTACCTCTCTGAAAGAAACCATCAAAGTAATTGTTGTGGTTGGAAGTGTCCCTTGTGTTTGTCATCTGTATTTTGTGGTGAATGAATTAGTCATAGTGTGTCTGATACCACTTTGTAGGCATTGTGATGGCTCTAGAGAAATCAGTGAATTTATTTCTGGTGATACAGTAGTAATGATGTCATTGGACAAAGTGTCATTTGTAAGAGCTGTAATATTGTTCTACATTTAAAGGAAATTTAAAACTTAGTATTATCAAAGTAACATTAATTAAATAGGGTATTTTCATGGTGTACTACAAGAGTTAATAGAAATTATTTAATATGTTAAGAAGTATACATTCTAAAAGTGTTCTAATGGCTAACAGTACTGATGGTGTTATTCTTCTCTTGTATACAGGAGAAGCTCCCCAAAGCATAACATGTTTGATTCTGGCAAGGCTTTCTGATATGTGACCTAAATTTTAATACATGTTTTGAGGTAGTTCAAATGGAGTTTATCAGAGAGACTCTGTTTCTTGGACCAGAAATGTTGAAATGACTTGTATCAAAATGACATGTGTTGGTTATTCAGTACCTAAAATCAGCGATCATATTCTGATGAAATGTAGTTCTTCTGTACCTGCTTGACTGTGCTCTTACATTTCTGTTCAAATTGGAATTATTTTCCTGGCACTTCTTTTCCTGAGCATCATTGGCTGGATGTTCTATGTTCTTCCCCTGTGAAAAGAACTGTCAGCTAAAGTTTTCAACAGCAGATATTTCTTCACTGCAGTATGTTGTGTTTGTTTTGCAAGCTAGATTGCTTCACCTTTTTTGATTAGTGAGCCTGGGTTTTGTTACTGTTATTTTCACAGATTTTTGAAAGTGTTAGGTTCACTCTTTTTTTTTTGTGACCATAGTACATGTAACTGCTTTAGGGAAGGCACTGTGTTTATTGTTTGGCCAAAACTATGAACATCTCATGATGGTGAATCCAACTGTTGACTTCTGTCACATGAATGTGACAGTAGTTGTCATTCCTAGTCTTCTCTACAATTAAACTCTTTTGAAATAAAGTAAAAAGACAACCTTTCAGTGGGGTTTGGTTTTATCATAAATAAGCAAAGTAACGTAAGGGTTCTTCAAGGCTGTTTTACTGTGTTTTTGCTTCGTGGTTCCTGCGACAGGACTGTTGTGGCCTGTGTGTTTTGTATAAAGCTGTGAGGGCTGCTGCAGCAGAGATGGTTTTCTGTTCTCTTAAAAAGAAAAAACAAATGCTTCCTTCCTACTACTACTCTACTACTTCCTAGATGTAGCTCACAAGTCATAAGTGCAAAGAATACAAAGCTCGCTGCCTGTTCCTGAGTGGATGTATGCTTATTTTTTACTCTTTGTGATAATTTTGCATGATTGGTGGTGTCTCGTTAGGAAAAACTGAAACATTTCTTACAGAGAGGAATGCAAAGCACCTGCCGTTCCTGGTCCTTGACCACTTAACCCTTATCCTTCTTTTATTCTCTTTCTGCTCATAGCTGAAGCTGTTTTTTTAGAACTCTTGCAAAGGACTGCTAAAGTATTCAATACCTCCTTTTAGCATTAATATTTCCAACCCACCCCCAACTGTTCTTTTTTTCCCCTTTTCTTTTTAATATCATTAAATGTTGGAACGGAAAGTTTCCAAGAGTGTATTGAAATTTCTGGTACTTCTAGTGATCAGAAGAATTAAACTTGCCAGCAAGACGGTTCCCTTATTTATTGTTTAATTTCCTTTCTTCCACTCTGTCAGATATCAACGTTTCTTATATCTGGTATAATAATGTCTACTGTTGCTTGTGGCTCTTTGAAACACATTTTATTTTGTTGCAGTACTGCATGGAATGATTCCATCAGGATTTGATTCAAGTGATGTGGCATGGACATATTTTTTTAATGGATAATCCTTTCCTAATTTTCCATGCTTTCTCAAAGTGAGTGCTTTCTCTCCTCTGTCTTCAGGGACACAAACATTTCTCTGTATATCTTGTTTCGCACCTGAAGCTGGTTTGCAGATATTTTTCCATGGAAAGGATTGCCTCTCAGACTGTATATGGAAGGGGGACATTTTAAATCTCAATTTAAAAACTGACTCTTCTAATATTGAATATAGAAGCTAGTAGGTCATGATTAAGTTATTTGCTTTTATTACAATATACCTGTTAGTGACATACTGTCTGAGTGCTTCATGGAGATCAACAAGGGAGGGGCTTGAAATTCTGACTTTGTTGATACTTTTTCATAAAGTAGCAACTGAAGGGTTTTGGTTTGTTTTTTATAAAATAACCATTCCTCTTGTGTTTAGAAAAGAAGACTGCTATCCACCTCTGCCTTATATCTCTGCCATATTAATGAGAATTGTCACAAATTGGAAAAACATTAATCTGGGCATCTTGCCATTTGGATGAAGCCAGTAGTGCACTGAAAAAGAGAAAGATAACAGATCGTTTGAGGTAGATTGATATTTGTTTAAGGATCAAATTACTATCCTGAACTTGAAATGAAAGGCCAGTACTTGGGACAGTAGATCATGTCATTGATACAAGTGTTGAGTGAGAGACAGTTAGAGACAAAGGAGAGGTCTATATTTGAAATTAAAAAATACAGGATATTACGTAATAGAAAGGACATACGTTATGTTCCCCCTATGCACCTGGCACTTTCAGTAACATTTCCTGTTACTATAAAAGTTTCTGTATATCCATGCCAATTTTAAACATGATTTCCATAAGGTGCACATAACTAATAGCATGTGTTTAGGGGCAATTTTAATTCCTGCACAAGTCTCCCTTCACAGGTGTACTGATGTGAATTTGCAGTGTGGGAGGACTTGGCCTTGTGGGCAATAGGGACCTCGTATCTCTGGAAGAGATGGAAAGCTGGAACTTGACTTGTCTCTGCACAAAGCCTCCAGTCCAAAAGCATTCAACCTTCCCTTGCTTACAAGCCACTTTTACACTTCCTTTCTATGCATGTATGACTGACTTAATCTCTGTTGTGTGTGTATGTAGAAGTTCCATGGCTATGAGGCTTAGGTATTTGCTTTGTTTTGTCTGGTCTTTTGCAAGTGGCATCAGAATATTCTGTTTCTGGACTCTCCCTGGAAGAAGCTTGTTCTGTATTTTAGGTTATTTTTCTTCAATTTTTTAAGAATGGGAGAAGGATGCTGCGAGACTGAGTGATCAGGAAATAAAATGGCAACTGAAATTCAGTGGAGATGAGTGTAAAATCATGTTTGTGAGGGGAAGTAATTATCTTTTTCTATAGAAAGTTATCGGCTCTGAGTTATCCTGACACTTGGGAAAGATGCTTTGGAACTGTGGAAGGTAGCTCCACGTAAACCTTAAGTGCTCAGAAGGTTAGTTAAGGAGTAAAGTCACATCAAAGAATCATTTATTTATTTGACTCATGTTTGGAATATTATTGGTGATTTTGGTCCACTCACCTTGGATGAGGGGGTAGAAGTAGTAAAAGGATTCATTAGAACTGGAAAAGGTCCAGTGAAGGGGAACAAGTTATGAAATTTCTTTGTAAAGGATTGACTAGACTATGACACTTCCTCTTGGAAAAGAGAGGACTGAGAGATTAATGGAATATGAAGAGTGTCACAGGCTTTCTAGGGGTAAATTTTTACTGTCTTCCAGTGTAAGACCAAGGGGGCCATAAAAAATAAAAAGAATCAGCTTCCAAACAAAATATAGCAGCTGTTTGCACGGTTTGTGATGGACCTGCAGAACTTGTTGCCAACAGACTATGTGGATGCAAGAAATGTGCATG